>NW_010176993.1:0-18485 GCF_000695765.1 Mesitornis unicolor | reverse complement strand
CTCTTTCCTTTGTGAATTGTTGAGAGGTTTTGATGAGCATCTCTTTGAGTTCACCAGTGTGAACTCAATGCTACAAAGGAATTTCTTCCACTTAAGCACACTTATTTTTAGCAAGAGGGTCCCTACTGGATTTGCTTTCATCCCTCATACTCTTACAACAATTATCCCACTGGTGCAAGGTATAGCCACAAATAGATAAGTTTGATAATGTGTATGTTAAACAAGAAATTTATTTCTTTTAAAACTTTTGAATGCCTGATGTGAACTTTGCTATACACAGGGAGAGTAAGAAGAGTTGGGGAGAGTATTTCAGCTGTTACTTTATTTTCTGATTGTTTACTTGAAGCAGTTTTACTAGAGGATAATTAAAGACATAGTATATCAATCAACTGCAAATCAGTTTCAAGACCCTTTAGTAGGTATCATCCATTTCAGTTTGGTCAGGAAAGATCTGCCTAATCTAATCTGCCATATTACTAGTGTGCGCAGAGTGTTTAATTGCCTCCCTGAGAGTAATTTCCACACAGCAGGAAGGAAAACTCTCACTGAAATTGTAGAAGTATGAAAGTTTAGTGAGCAAAGTATGCTACAGTGATTCATAGGTAGGTTTTTACACTTTACTTAATCAGATACACTGAGAATCTACTTAATTGTGCATCATCCTAGGGAACCAATTTGGCCTAAGACAGTGAATGGCGTTGACTGCTGAGTAATGAGGATACTTCTGACAAACGTTTCTGTTTATTAGAGATCATTCAGGAAGGTCTAACAGCTTAGGTTGTGTTTAACAATGTGACAAATGAGCACAATATTCTACACTTTCAAATTTCTAATACAGAAGTAGCCAAATAAAAAAGCAAAAATAAATAATTAAGATGGAATAAAATAATTTTGTCTCTCTCTGTTTACACATTACCATATCTTATTCTGAGTAATTCACAGCTTTAAACTGCATCCAAGTCTGTAAGAGACCATTGAAACATTATTTACTGCTGGATGCCAGCTCTATCTGTCAGCACTCCAAAAATGTACAGTTGACAATGAGTCATAAATAGAAGATTAATTAGTGCAGTAGTTGAAAGTTATGTTGCTGATTCAGATATTTAGTATCCACTTCACTAAGATCATTTGCATATATTCTGCCCTCTTATCATCTGTTAAATGATTTGATCAGAAAAAGGAGTCTAAGAGCACTGGTGGCTGAAAGGAAGAGAGGGACACATGGGAAGGACACATGATGGTGCTTGGCTGAAGCCTCAGAACAGAAGAAAACAGCCCTCAGTGCTGGCATGAAAAAGGCTGAGCGAGTCAGCGAGGGTGAGAGGATTTGTGCTCTTGGAAACAGAACAATAAGCATTATATTTAGAAGCTCAAAGGCCAACCATGAAAATACCTAATTGGTTTACACTCTTGATTTAAGCCCTGTTCCCTTATTCTGCATTTTATTGTTGTTTATTCAAGTCACTGGGAATTTTGCCAGTGCTCCCAGTGGAAGAATCAGGTTTACCAGAAAAGCACTTTCAGATATTAAAAGAATTTATAGCAGTATAAAAAAATTGCATGCGTATTACAGATGAAACAGGAATCACATATTGAAGGTGACACGTATGTGCCGAACTGCAGAACTATAGGAAAATTAATTTATGATAAGTCCTAGCTGCATCACCTAGCTCTGTCCCCTAATTCTCCATTTGACTTCAATATCCTAAAGAAATGTTCAATCCTACTGTAACATCCTGTGTCTTAGTGAATGCCTGTACAGCTTCTGCAGGCAACCCATCTTTTTCAAGACAAATATGAAATGTCTGAGGAAACAGTTGCCTATTTCTCTTTAAGCACATATGGGAAATCAACAAAATTCTGCTCTAACCTGTTTTTTCTGAATGAACGATGCTGTAGATTCCTAATACCAACTACTAGGCAACTGCACTCTGAATTTGTTAGCTCTAGGATCCCTATGTAGTTAAAGGTATAAAACAACCACTTTTAGAACTGTTTTCCTCTTAAGAGTCTCTTAAATAAATGTAGACATCTCCATTTGTGTGACTTAAATCACACTTCAGGACTGCCTGTTTCCCTTACCCAAATAAGCTTGGGTGAACAGATATATGTAGATATCTCCATTTGTTCAGACGAATCTCACTCTGTGACTCCAAACTTCTAGTGAAACCACCTAAAGTTATGCTGAAGGGGCTGTGAATTGAGTGGAAAGGGGGAGTAATCCCTTCATAATATTCAGAGCTGCTGAAAGAGGGGTCTACAGAGTTATGAAAGACATGGACCAATTTTGACATGTTGTGATGGAGAGTCTCATGCATAACTGGAAGTCTAGAAAGTGAAACCTACAAAAAAAGCTGGAGCAGTGTCTGTTGGGCATATTTTAAAGTTAGGACATAAGATCTTCAAGGTCCCTTCTTCTTTCACTCCTCTACTTTCCTGACATTTTTTTTCTTTTACTTTCTTATCTTTTTCTCACTATCTTGTACTGGAGAGGAAAAACTCCCAGCCTCCAAAAGTAGTCCCAGCTTTGTTCCTATGTCTGGATTCCAAATAAGTTGTTGAGGTTTTTTTTATATCAACTGAAGCTTCTTAGGCCACACTGAGTTTTATGGCTTTTTGGTTGGCTTCAGACAAACAAGTTAAAAGTGAAGAAATAACTGTTATTCCTTCTACTCTTCAAAAAGAAATACAACAGACAAGAGTTAGCTGGAGAAGAGAAACATACAACAATTACAGAATAACCACTTTGGCCTGAAACTCTCCTGCACAGAGAGGACAGTCACAGTGAGCCATGCAGAGGAAAGGAATTCCAGCAAAAATCCAGCAGTGCCTTTCCTGCTACTTTCTGTCTTAGCCTTCAAAAACACCACATCTGACAGCCTGCAAAAGAAAAAGTTGAGGATTTATTTCTGCCTATAATTTTTTACTGTATTTCCATTTCTGAAGAAGAGTTGTTTTGCATAGTCTGGGATTTTTTTCATTACGTCTGTGGAATTCTTTAAAAAATGTTGGCTACTGTTAGACTACTATACAACCAGGCTACTATCATGTAGTTAAATGCCATAGGCTAAAATCAGCAATGTCATATTTTCAAAGGAGATTATAAATGAGAGGGTAAAAAGCCTTAAAATCTTTATTTGATTATATCACATGAAAATAAGAAAGGAATTACAGAGCACTGGAACAGGCTGCCCAGAGAGGTTGTGGAGTCTCCTTCTCTGGAGGCATTCAAGACCTGCCTGGACGGGTTCCTGTATGACCTAGTCTAGGTGATCCTGCTGTGGCAGGGGATTGGACTGGATGATCTTTCGAGGTTCCTTCCAACTCCTAATATTCTGTGATTCTGTAATTAGAAAGGTAACAGAACACAAGGAAAAATAATTTAGCACTTACATTGTCCCATTACTTTTCAGTTGACAGCAGAATGTTATTTGATTCTTTTTACCTTCTGTGGTTACTAATAAACAAACAAACAAAAAATCCCTAAAAATAACCCCTATTGTTTTTCAACTGAAGTTGCACTAAACAGGTCTATCTCTCTCTCTGCCTGTTTTTCTTGGAAGTGCAGGCAGTTAAAGACATATTTGGTTGTCTGTTATACTGATTATATATTTGGCCTCTTTACTAGTAGTAGACAGTAATTTCCTATACATTAGACTTTGGATAGTGGGAAAAAGCAGATTGTAACATTCCCATATCCTTTCTGAAGATCACTTTTTTTTTTCCCCAGGAGAAAGTGAACTTTTAAAAACAAATCCAGCGTTGATAAACTGTAGTCCAGAGGTTAAAAAAACGTATTTATTGGAGACCTGTTGGAAAGGGAATCCCACTATATTTCAAGGGCAGCTAAAATTATTTTATAATGGCCATATGTGTTTATTTTTAATTATAACAAGTATCAAGAATGTGTCTTGGGGCTATTTATGAACCTGCAGTTGAATTCTTTGTGCAGCTAAGACATTCCTGGCACATGAAGAATACATTGTCATGTCTAGAAGGAGACAGGTACACTGCAATATAAATATTCAGCCCAAAGTATCCCTTTGATCATATGATGATCTAAAGTAGACACAGCACACTTCAACAAGAAATATAATTTGAGCTACAGTACTACAACTGAAACACAGGACCAGGTAGCTTGATTTATGTGCTTAAACCCTTCAACGAATCTACTCCTCAGACTTGAAATCTCTTCCCATTGCCTTTCCCTCTCACAGCAATGCCAGTATTGATATCCGCTTTTTACAGAAACTTCTCCAGATTTTTTCTACTATGTACTTTTGTATTAAAATAAAGCAAAATACTAAAATATCTCCTGCAAAATGTTTTGTACTACTAACAACAACTACAAACATCAACGGTCTGCACATCACATGAGATCAGATCACAAATGAACACCTGCTAAGGCTCAACTTAGTTCATATCAGAAGTGGTGATAGTGGGCAACCATGAAGGCTTAGAGGAGTTTGGAGTTGTACTGCCATCTCCTTTGGCTCCAGGACCACTGTCAGGATGGCTGCATTTATTCTTCTAGATGGTATCTATTGATGCTACAGCCCACTTAAGTAGCCAGAATCTCTGACATAGGACAGATGTTGGTAGTAACTCAATGAATGTTCAATGAGTCATATAGATGCAACAGGAAAAATGAAGTTGTGCTTAGACTGTTTCATGGTTTTGTGTTGCCCTCCTGGGAGCTGGAAATAGAGAATACATACTCCACCAAAGTGAGAAGAGGCAAGACATTAAGCTCTCCTCCATAATCCACTTCACTCCTCTAATTGCAAGAACTTCTCTGTATTTGGCCTCAGTAACACAGTTCCTACACCTTGAAATACAAGTGGCTCTGGGTGTAGGATCTATCCCAGAGATACGTTTGCAGATGCCTAGGCAAAAAGTAGAACTATACAGTTGTAGGCATATCCAGAATTAGGCAGAATTTGAAGAGGATTTGGGGTGTATCTTTGAGTACTTAAATTTTTGAATTTAGCTATTTACAGATCTGTAGGAAGATAAAATCTATTCAGCTGAAGTGTGGAGAGCTTTTGTGCACAAAAGCTCTTCTTTAGGTCTGAGATAGAAGACTACAGAGCCAAACACAGCTTTTGAGCTGCCAATGGCCTACCGCCGTAACATCAATGTTATTTACCAAGACAGCCAGCTTGGCTTATGTGCCTTTGTTCATAGCTTTAGAGGCAGCTGTACATCCAAATACCTTTAAGATTCTTGTCCTTTCTTCCCACTGTAAAACCACAGAAAAAAGGAAAATCCCAAGAGTTTAAATTTATTTTATCAGCAAGTTAAATTAATGTTCCTTTTGTTCTATATATAGCTTTACAACATCATTCTCTTTGTTGCTGGCTACTCCTATAATAGTACAGTTTGTCTGTCATAAGTACATTTTAACTATGTCTTCAAAATACTTTCTGGAAGATGAAAGATATTTGGAGTATGGGGAACACCAACATTCAAGATAAAGTTACTGCTGTAAAGACTTCTGAGAAATGAAAGAAACTTTTTACCAGTCGGTAAAAATATATTAAATCAAGATCTTTCTGTACAATGAACATCATTTTCAGCAATAATTTTGTTTAATCTTTGCCAAAATCACAGTGACATGAAATTACCAGTAAAATAGAGTTAACACAACTCTCTTACGTTGGTGTGAAGAGATCGCAATCCAGATAAGAACAATTGGCAAATTGCATGCACCATCCCACTTGTGTTCACTGGCCACTAGAGTCCACAGGCAAAATCCACCCAACTATTTGGAAAATAGGATGTATGAGTGTAAACATCATGCACAGAGAGAAGAAACTCTTTCGGCTATCCCACTGACAATCTTTTACTGTAAGCCAATAGGCTCCTTGTGCCCCAAAGCTTAAACATTTGTTCCCAGAATGGGAATGAAAATACATGAAAAATGTTTGATTTTTTTTCCTTTTTTTTCTCTAAGAGTTACAGTATTCTGAGTATAAGTTCCTCTATAATATGCCAGTATATACCCTCCTTCAAGAATTCAGAAGAGAAAATTAAGTATTCTGCCTCCGTCTACAATTTCTTGTAGGAACACCATCAACAGAGGTCTAAAGGACTGACTGTTTCACCTTCCTCTCTTTTGGGATGGGAGTGATGGGCACAGAACTCAAAAAAAAGGAGGCATCAGATGTGCAGAGAGACAAGGCATTAAATGAGCTGAGGAGAGGAGGTATTAACACAACATCAAGGCTGGATTTGAAAGGCTGTGATTTAAATAAAAATAAAATTTGACTCATACAAATCTTTTTGCAAAGTATTCACTTTGTGCTGTGATCAATTATATGAAATAAGGAAAAAAGAGCTTAGTACTCCTGTTTGCTAAGTTAGTTACTCAGAAAAAAAATCCTTAGCTACACACAAGCTTTCACTGTTCAGCTGTACCCCGTGAAAAATAGTCTTACGATTTTTAAGAGCAGGTTCTTCTGTCCTAACTCTGAAGGATGAATGAACTTTCATCTATCAGAAGGAAACAGCTTTGGACTAAGGCCAAGTGATGAGAATTCCAGGCTAAAAAGAGATCATATGAGTAAAAACTACACGATTGTAGAAGCAGAGTTACCAATTTAGGTATATTATGTATTAACGGAAACTATGATCAGTGAAAATTAGGCTTAAGAAAAATATGCAAGGAAAACCTATTCAAATCAGAGGAAGCAAAAAGAAAAGCCAATAAAAAACCTTTTTCCTAAAGAGAAATGTATTCTTAGGATTGAATAGCCAGAGATGTGACCTTCAGTGGCCTTCAAATTATGGTTTATTGAGAGGGATGATGCCTGCTTCCGTCTTCCCAGCACCACAGAATAAAGGAATTCTTATTGCATTTCACAAATAAAGGAGTATCTGCAGTGCTGTCAGTAGCCTTTCAAGCAATATCTCAGAGAAGAGACAGGTAATATCACTTATTTAAAGAAAACAGTAGAAGAAAGTGAATACTTAAGAACTATTTCCGTGGATAAAAGTCAAAAATAAAGTTCTTGACTCAGAGTAGAGCCTAGTTTCAGAGACCACTGGACTGGAACATGACAAAGAGAAAAAATGTGGCACTGGCAAGTGCAAAACAGTCAAGTTAAAAACAGAGCAGAGAGGTTATCACTGTTGAACTTAAATAATAAGATGGAAATCTGATTTTAGAGCAGTGAGGTGTTCCTGGAGTGCTGATACTATTTGTCTCTCTATTTGGAATTTCTCCCAGGAAACAAGGGAAACATCAACTGGTCTTTGTTTTCCATACGAGCAATGCTTAACACTTTCTTTTTCTCTTTTTCCTTCTTTCCTTTTTCTGGTTTTGTTTGCTTATTTGTTTCTTTTGTTACAAATGCTTGTGAGCTAACAACCGATGGAGAAGTAAAATGCCAACGTGTACATTAAGATGAGAAAAGGTAAGACTGAGAAACACATTCATTCATCTCTAGGCTGCTAGAAGCTGACCGCAGTGACAATGATGATATCCCATCAAACATGCTCTTTTGTTCAAAATGAGCACCATACTTTATTGATTCCTGGCGAAATTGCTCTGAGATGAATCAGAATACCAGCTGCCCCATTTATTGAGCTGTGAAATATTTCTATTCGCTGTGCAGCTGTGTGAACCTGAACTAATCTAAAGGGCAGATCAAGAGAGCTCGAAATAGTTTTATTGCAGGCAGTTTGCCTAAGTATTAAATATTCCCTGCTCACACGGGATTCTGAGCAAAGCCTTATACTGAAGGAAATGTAATGTAACTTACTGAACAGAGCATAGATTGCCTGTTTATCACAGACACATGTAAATTACAGAAAACTATTAAACACATCTGATTTTGAAAAGGGCTAAGAAATCTTACGACCAAATGGTATGTCATGGTGCTCACTAACTTGCATGCAGTACTTAGCACTGCACAAAAAAACAGAAAACTGGGTGACAATTCAAGCCTTCCTGATAAAACCATGTACTTCTGTGGTGGGTGTTATCTCTGCAAGAGGTCAGAAAGGAAGAGAATAGCCTACTAGTTTGTTTTTGACAGATGGTAAATGATAAAGCAGCATTAAAATCAGCCAACCAGCTCAGAGTTCTTCTTTTAGTGCCAGCGCATATGTATGTTGCTTGGGGAATTATGCTCTAATTAACCTAAAGCATGTAGTATTGCTCTTTTACACATAATGGGAGGATTAAGTGAGTGCAGCAGATTTTATGGTCATTATCAAAATACTACTGACAACAAAGATTCTAGAAAACATATAGGAATATTCTAAAAGAGAAGCTGAAGTATTTTTTCCTGGTAAAATTATTTTTCTGCCGTATTTTGCATTTTCTGACAAAAACACTTTTATCTCAGATCACAAGAAATGCAAGGTCTTAATACACTTAAGGATGTTATTTGTGCACTGCACCTCTAAAAGAATGATCAGTATGGAAAGAATGGGCAAGAAGGAAAAAAGAAGACATGGCTATATATAAATATGCATACGTACAGATGTTCTTTTGCTGGCATATTTCTAGGGAAAAAACTCCACATCAAAACTAAAAACATTTATACAAAAATGCCTGCAAGTAGGACTAAATTTATGATTGGGTAATAACCATGTGAAATTTGAGGAAGTATTCAGAGACTGCTTACGCAATCTTAAGTTACAGAAAAAAATATTTCTCATTACTGAGAGAATTAAGTTGGCTAGAATTTATTTCCATCTTTGAAAATCATGATTAGATCCAAACACTTCTTAAGGCAAGGCTAAGGCTTCCATGCTTTATATTAAATAGGTCTGGGGAAATTCTCTGCCATTGAGTGCAACAATATGGATCAGACCATATTCATAATGTCAAACACATACACATTCTGAAATGGGTCACATGCAAAATTAATTTAAAATAATGCAATAATCCATATATTCCAAGCTATGCCCAGGTGCTGTTTGGGAGAATGCTGGTTGGCCCAGGTCTGTAATGAAAAACATTTACTTGTTCCCAGAGTTCTAAAATTTTTTTGGGGTATATATATAACAGTATGTATCAGGAACAAAGAAACAGACAGCAAAATGCTGCTGAAAGGAAAAACTAATGATGTTAGGGAAGATCAGTGAAATAAAGTAGCATTTTGCTAGTTAGGTAAACAGCACAAAGTATTTAGAGAGGATTCAGAACTATACAAAAGTCAAAATTGTTACAAAAAGCCACACGATGAGTTTCAAACCACCAGATAATGCGCACGATATGATAGCACAGAAATGTGCAAGCTGCCTCCAAGAACAGTGCAAACCCTTCCTGTTGGCCAACTGGCCAAATATCAGGATCGATGCCTGGGACACAGAGGAAGCTCATTCCAGGCAGCCCTGTCCCAGCTGTAATAATAACCATTGAGCTGTTCCTTCATCAGCGCAGCAAATTCCTGAGGATAAAAGTATTGAAGGCAAAATCCCCCAGCCCCACCTGTGCATAAAAAAATCCTGCAGGAATGCAGAAATTCAACCGGCATCAACAGTTGCATTTCCAGGTTCAAAGTGTCATGGTTTAACCTGGCAAGCAGCTAAAACACCACAAAGTATGCTCACTCACCATCCCCCTTCCTGGTGGAATGGGGAAGAGAATAGGGAGATTGAATGTGAAGAATTCCTCAGTTGAGATTAAGACTATTTAATAACTAAACTAACCCAAACTTAAATAATAATAACGCCAACTAACTGTAACAAGAATAGGAACAATGATGATAAAACAACCAAAGTTATACTTGGCTCACAAACAGCAGCCTCTGGCCATACATAAACAAAAATGTGATGGGAGGGGTAAACCTGAGAAACTGACATGGGCTGCCATCAAAAAAGGGAAGGGATTGAAGAAAAAGCAGAAAGAATTGGAAGGCTTGAAAGTGTTGAAACAGGTTGTCCTCTGAAAGCTCCCCAATTTATAGTGAGTGTGACATTTATAGGATAGAATACATGATTATTGGGCAGCTTGGATCATGCCTGGATCATCTGTCCTGGGTGACCTATCCCAGAGATTCTGGGGCTTTTGCTTCCCAGTCCCCTTTCTCTTGTGCAGAAAGACAAAAAAAACAAAAGAAAACAAAAGAAACTATAACCACAGGTGCAGGTGAATCCTTGAAAAATGTAAATATCTTCCAATGAAAAAAGAAAGCAATAACCTTATCAGCTTCATATGGAAAATAACTTCACCCTGACCAAAGCTATAATGTCAATTTGTGTTCATTTAAATGGAACACCGCTGAAACACTAAAAGTGAATTCTACAATTCAATTCTAGCAAAACCAGGACAAAAGCCAACCATGATAGGGAAGGTTGGATGTGAAATGGGAAGGTAGGAGAGAACATCTTTTGTGGGCTGTGCAGGAGGAGAGAAGAGTTTGGTGTCTTGGTTTGTGGGAATTGGGCAGTTTTGTGTATTTTTCTAACATTTTGCGCTATCAGGGTTTATCAGGCAAGTCTCGGAGCTTTCCTTTGAAACGTGCAGCAATTGCAAGATCCTTACACACATGGTCTTATAATTTGCTACAGCATTGAGCCTGGTGTTCATTTAAGAATTATGTATGTCAGAAATGGAGAATGAAAAAATGAGGTAACTTTGGCTTCAGATGAATCTGTTCTTTTGAAGCCTAAAGATTGCTTCAATATGAACAACTATTTTATGTTTATAAATAGAAGCATATAAAATATGTTTTAAGGGGAAATTCATAATTAACCTACTATTTAGTGCTTTTGATCTTTTAATTAATTAATCTCCTAATTATTGAAAACTATAGCAGAACAAATGGTAAACAGGTTGGTTTGGAATATTTTTTCAGTAAGGATTCAACATGCAGCAGTGTGTGCGTGTGCAGGAAAGCATTCTACAGGATTATACAATGTATTGCTTTTTAAATACAACACAGCTCTAGAGATTAAAGCATTCTGAATCACCAAGTACATGTTTTGGAGCTGTCATTCTGTTGTGGAAGTAATCTCTGGATTACTTACCAGTGTACATTAACACACAATAAAGTATAATGACACCAAAAGAATATCTCATAAAAACTGGGTTACAGACAAAGGGAAAGCCTGAGGTACGAATTTTGGTTTGTAGCTCCAGATCACAATACATGTTAAACATAGTAGTTAAGTGCTATTATTTTCAAATGCATTTACAGAGACTCAGTTAAATGTATTGCATCCGATTTAATTTTTATCTTTTATTTCCTCGGGCAAAATATGTCCTTCTATAGATGAAATTAGTTTTATTTCAATAAGATAACATTAATCCTTCTTATCTTCCTGTGAGATTATCCTCCAACAACTTTCTGTGAGATTATCCTCCTTTTCTCTTTAGCAAATACATAAATCAGGGCCATTTACAGGATGGGAGATCATCAGCACAGGAGACACGATGGTGTGTGTTGCATCTGGTAGTAATTTCCCATTATTACAGCTTTCCAACAGGTGAAAATACACTAGAGGAAAAACATGGGAAGCCTGGGGAAATCCCCACAAAATTTAGTAATTCCTTAGCAGAGGCTGTAAAGAACAATAAGATTCAGGTGCCAGAAGAGGCTATTTCCAGCAAGAAATGAGTTGCACATCATGCTAAGGATGTAGACAGATTCTATTATGAGTCTTCTGGTGCAATAAAAAGCCACTCCAGAATCTGCATTCAAAGAAAGATTTTTTGTTGTCATTCTTTGTAGAGTGACATCTTATTAAAAGAGTTTTGGCCATTATGAAGACCCACTAAGGCCATTGAAATATGGCACAAATTAAGATGAGCTCTTTTGTTTGAAAATGGTTTGCATCCTAAGACTCTTTTTTGTGGTTGTAAAGAAATTGGCATTTTCACATTAAACAGAGAAATCCATCTCATTTCTACTCTAGTCCTGGTTCCATAATGAATCAAACACACTAATATCTACCTGAACCCATTTAAGTAAGAGGTGCCACTATGACCCACTCCACAATGTAGAAAGAAAATGTTTCCCTGAGCCAATTGTCAAAAATCAAGATGACAAAAAAAAAAAAGAGTATCTGAGAGAACTCATGGGATCTGGAGTGAATGTTATGAGTTAACCTGTGTATTTGCAGCGTATTCTAAATTGTAATAAATTCCATTGGCAACATCCCTGCTGCTGTTGACCAAGACATCCTGAAAGCCAGGATCTTGTCAACTAGAAGACAACACAGTCTGACACACTTCAAAGCTCTTCCCCACCTCCCTCCATCACATCTGGGAGTAATACTAAGATGCTGAAAAATGCATTTTTCCTCACTTCCAATGAACTTAATCAAGAAGTTACAAGCAGTCCTAGCTAAAGGGCTGAGTTCATAATTTTACTTCCTGCCAGTCAATTGCATCAGACCAGCTGTGCAGCCCTCACACCCTCCTGCTACCCCTCCTGCTTATCCCATGTACGGCAGCATCTCTTTTGCCTGTGGCAGGCTAGCCTCCTTAGCATGCAGCAGATGTGGATTCAAAAACCCTTTTAGGCCAAGCAAGGAGCTGAATCTTCATATCTGCTTTGTGAATGGCTGCCTACTCACCAAATAATTGCAGAAAGAGGTGGTAAGTCTTCCTTCATCCAAAAAAATAGAAAGAAAAAGAAAGATGTAGCTATGAGTACTTATGCAGGAACCATTTCATAACATGTTTCTGTCACTTCAGCCATATGAGTCCCCAACTGACCCTGTATTAGCTACATCTAAATTGCTAGGTATGTGTATGGAGGGAGTGATCCCCACATGATGTAAAACTTCACATTTGACCCTGAAAAAGCTGCACATCATTATCTCAAAGTATGTACTGCTTCTTAAAGAAGTGTTAGCAAAATATTGCTGTCCAATTTGGTCTTTTCATCTTGAAACCAGAGCGTTACACTCGAAGCTATGAGAATTCATTGCTTTTCTATTACCACTTAGGACTCACTGTTCCCTATAACTCAGCTACCAAAGCAAATAAAAGCCTTCAGTTTTTCAGTTCCCGTCATTATTCTGGCAAACCTGGAATGAGACTTTATCAGGAAATGATCTTTCTAGCAGTAAGCTTCAACTAATAAATTATAAATATTTTTCAAGGAAATATAGTGCATATTTTGCAATGGTCCTTCAGTTTCTCTGTCTCTATGAAAGGAAAAAACAGTAAATCACTGATTCGTTTTCCCTAGATAGCAGTAACTGTCTAACCTGATAAAACATTATGAAATTAGTATCTGCTAAGTATAGGCAAAAACTTGGAAGTACAGTATCCAAATGGGTATTTGCAGTGGGGCATCACTAACACGAAACAGAGTCCCAGACTTGTGCTACCTAAATTCCTTTCAGTACTTGTTACCCTGAGATTAATCTTTTGGGTATAAAATCTTTAAAAGTTTTTTCATGAATATGCCAACATGGAGACTGTGAGTATCTAGCTGTTATGCCTGTATCTAGCTGTGCTACCTATCTTAAGTCATTATGCACATTCAGAAAGCTTTCTGTCAGAGATTTATGCAAATAGTCTGTCCTCAAGACCTCTTCCTCCCTCAACTGTCATGAAAAGAGCTTATAGTGACCAAAGATCTCTTCTGCCAACACAGCTTAAAGCATTGCCTTGAACATATACCAAAATTCATTCCCTGAGAACAGGACTTTTCTTTTGTCTGTGCATAATGCAGCTATATCAAGATTTCAGAATAACAATGTTGAAGAATTTCTTTTTTTTCTACCCCACAGATCACAAGAGAAAGGGGAGATATAAGTGCAGGCAGACCATACAGTTCTTTAAGATTACATGCCTAACAACAGCTAATTAAGAGTTTGGTAGCTGGATGATAGCTTCAGGAGTCAGCAGGTGAAGTTCAGAATAAATGTCTTATCTCAGAGCTAATACTAAGCCTTAAGAATCACAGAATCACAGAACGTTAGGGATTGGAAGGGACCTCAAAGGCCCATCTAGTCCAATCCCCCTGCCAGAGCAGGAACACCTAGATGAGGTTACACAGGAAGGCGTCCAGGTGGGTTTTGAACATCTCCAGAGAAGGAGACTCCACAACCTCTCTGGGCAGCCTGGTCCAGTGCTCTGTTACCGTCACTGAGAAGAAGTTTCTTCTCAAATTTAAGTGGAACCTCCCGTGTTCCAGTTTGTGTCCATTGACAAGAGCAAAATTCTCTTACTTTAATGACTTTAGAATAAAACCACAGAGAAATTCTCATGGAGAGATTAATTTCATGGATGGTATGTTTAAATTACTTGTCTTGACTTGCTGTATATAGAGTGGGGAGAAGTGGGCTCATCTAGCATGCTATTCATGGGGCCCTTTTCTGCTAGCTACCTTAACATGGGATGAATTGGACCTTAATAAAGTCCTCCCTATTCCTTGGCTGTCACCGTGGAGCTGCTTGGATCGCTAACTTTTATTTAGGACTATTTTTTTATTAGGACTTTCAGACTAGGCCTTTGAAACTAGCACTGCGAGCCAGGTTCTGATCTCACTAATGACTTCAAAGATTTCTTTATAGCTTCAGTAGATTTATTGACAATTATGTCAACAAGGTCAGAATCTGGAACATCTCTCACTCTTTTCCTCAAACAAGCTCAATGTATATGTCCACATCAGTACACTAAACAGGACCAGGATATATTGGAGTCCTGGCACACATTTAATTATACTGTTTAATTTTCAGCAAATTCAGAATGGTTTGGCCTGTGCCAGCTGGAGAATGTCTGGGAGTGGTCTGAGGTATAGAGGAAACCCAGAAACGATCCCAATAAAAGTATGGAGGAAGCTGCTTTTTGGGAGCAGAGAAAGTTTATACATTGGTTCTGCTATGCCATTGTCCTCAGGGTCATAAATCTGCCTTTATTTGGTAGCAAATGGGGTAATATTGACTCGCTACTAGTCCACTACTCGCATTACTCTTGATGGGAGCTGTTGGGGCTACTCTATGGACCTAGGGTAAATGGCGGTATCTGGCATTTAATGGTGGTGGTGGTCTCATCTACATTCCTTACTCAGTTCCCAATTAATACTGGAAATGTAAGTCACTGAAAATACTTCCACATTCCCAGGTAGAAATTAATCCTGAACTCATTTAGCTCATTATATTTTGGAATGTTAATAAGAGGTTTATTAAAACTTCTGTTATTGAAATCTCTTTCCTCTAGCATATGTTTGGAGGTTAATGATTTTTGCACTAGATATATCTTTCCTTTTGATTTTATAGAGAATAGATAGTTACGTATTTAGCCCATTCTCATAAGTAACTGTTTAATCAGTTTCTATAGATTCTACGCATTCTTAGTCTCCACCATAATTTCTTTTTCTGCTTTGAGTGCAAGCTACTGAATATCACAGTGTAGGATGCAGATGTACATTAGGTTGCAAGGGGTTGCAGTTTATAAGTTTCACACTGACAGAAATTGCAGTTCTGATAATAGCTTGTTGAAATATTTTTCCAAAGTGGTCTACAAATTCTTTAAATATGCTTCCTGCAAAGATATATTAATACTTATGGAGACATCACTGAAGGACAAACTATGGAAGATACCTTTCTATTTAGCTCGCTGGAAAACTAAAAACTAAAATATGCTTCCAGATAAATCTGAAGATTTTTCCCTAGAAAAGTATAATCGGTTACACACAATGTGTTACAACTGACTTCAATAGTACAAGTTTAATTGGATTAGCTTTCTCTATGTGCTGCACACTCTTGTCTCAAAGCCAGTAGTCCCTTTTTACTGCGGTCTGGCCTCATCGCTTAGTGGTAGAGTTCCAGGGACTTGTACATGAGTTTTCTAGTGAAGAAGAAATCAAGGACATAGTGCTAATAGACTTTAAACTTGGCTTATTTTGTTAATGCATGCACATACACACACACACACACACACACACACACACACACACGCACACACACACAAAATAGGAGCCATAAAACAAAGATGACTGCAAACAACAGGATGCCAGTCTCCCTTCCAGGATAATATCACACAACACCTGGTATGCAGAGAAACTCTTAAAATTTGAATATTTATTCACATTTTAAAGAAAGGAGGAAATTGTCCTCCTCCTTGTAAATCACCTTTCCAAAGGCAGTGGTCTCAGCCAGAGAGTAACTTAATGCAAAACTCACAGGACAATGTTCTTCCCCCAGCTCTGGGGATTTACTTGCAGGCTGTTTGTAATGATGCCACCTACTGCTACCTGACAAAAAGAAATCTGTTTAGCTGCAGAGCAATGTGGTGATTATCTTTTCATGAAGTCCTCATATTTGTAGATTCATTATCTTAATTTTGAGAAGGAAGGGAATTTTATTTTAGCCGTGTTCAAGTAAACTCTGTTCATTAAGTTTCAAGACAAGTCCTGATTAAACTATCACACACATATTCATAATGCATAAATTCATGTTTTTATTTTACTAGAGTTAAAACAGATTCTTCACCAAAAATAAATACAGTATCAAATCTCAACAGTCTGACTAGAGTTTTGCAAATAAGTTACACTTCAAATGTTAACTTTTCAGACTAAGAAAAGCAAAACATGACTTATCTGGAGTCTGTATGTCAGTATTTTCAGCAGCACTTAAATCACATTTTAAATGAAGTGATCTAGCTAGAAGAAACATCTAAGAAATTTGCAACAAAGTATAAATCTAATTTTTAGATTTATAAAAGCATAAACATGAAAATAAACCTTCCCTCATTCTTTAATAATTACAGAAAACTGTAACTCCATATTTAATCCTACATCATATTTATTACTTCATTTGACATTCCTTTCATACTGAATCTTAAGTCAAGGGATTTTTAAAATTAATTTTGGACATTTATGATCAATTTTTTAAACTCAGTACATAAAATTCTGGTGTTATGTCCACATTCAGCAAAACAAAAGACTTAAATACATGCTTGGAATGTTAGTAGCAATACTGTACATGGTTTTATAATTTACAATCATTTCAACAGTCATAGCTAGAACAATGATTACACTTCTACCATAATTCTGATTGCAGCTGCGCATGTTCTGAAGCACAGATATTAAATCTGCCAAAAAATGTGTGTCAGTCCTGAAATATGCATTTTATAAATCAGTCCTGACTGGAAAAATACAGATGTGTTTCTATTTAAAACCATAATTTTGCTAAAACTAGATAACGTGCTAGTCTTCTTTTGTTCAGGAGGTGAATGTGAAGAATGTGTTTATACAGGACTCAGAGGAATCAAGTTCAATTCCATCTTTTACAACAGAAAATTTAAACCCATGTACCTTTCTGAGAAATACTGACCCACTATCCTGAGCTATAGTGGATTTTATTTGATGCTGTTTATTTAACATATATAAATTTTGATTAAAACACATAGTACGACACAGCTTTTATCATCTAGCTGTTTGACATTGCACTAGTCACTAGGGTTTATTTAACCTATTCCATTATGTTTAAAATAATACAACAGCCTCTGAGAGCATGAGCAAAACATGATTTTGGTACCTAGTCTGAAGGTAGGAATGGGGCTTCAGTTTTCCTGTTTTGTTTATGTATTTGTTTACAAAAGGAAGAACCAAGAACATAGGAAAAGAAAGAAGTGAGACAAAGAAGGAGTAAGAATTTGTCAAATATCTGAAGATTTTCCCTTCCCTTCCCTTCCCAATCATGAAATTTTAATTTGGATACAAAAAAGGTTGCAGACACCTGGATCTTAGAAAGCTGGATCTAGTTAATTCTCTCTCCAAGAGTGCAGCTGGAGTTTATGAGCTACTTTGACTAACATTACAAGATCTGTCAGCTTTTGCTGAAATACATGTCATTTAGCTGATGACTTCTTTATTGCACTTTCTCCTTCTGAGTCAAAAAGTAACATCTTCACTAAATAATTCCTAGAAACAGACCCTTATCTTGTAACTAGCTTATTCAGCACAAAGATCTTGAAGGTTATTTCACTAAAAACCAACACACTGGAGAATGGAATATGTCTTTATTTAACAGAAGCATTGTTAACTTCAGAATAAATCACAGAAGGATCCAGAGACTGACTTGCCATACTCAGTTTTGTCTTTATTTGTCCAAGTTTGAGCTAAATAGAATTATTTTTCTATTTAGTGACTTTACTTTTCAGCTAAATCTCTTCTAAGTAGCTATACTTGCTGAAACTAATGGCATGTTTTTCCAGACAGTGTTCACTTCTGCAGGTGATAGTGCTTGTAAGTTATATAAATACGGCAAGGCCACTGTCTCACCGTGGGTGTCATATCTGCACCTGAAGGGAGAAGCAAACAGGAGACATCACTCAAAACTGACCAACTAGGTATTCCATCCCGCATACGTCTTACTCGGTTTAAAGCTGAGGGATCACAAGAGTCTCACTCTCTTGCCCTTCCTCCTTCTCTTTTCCTGCAATGGCCAAAGTCCAAGTAGCTCCTGCTAGTTTGTCTGCCTACAATCCTGATCCATGTTCCTGAATCCAGTTCCTGCATCCTGTTCCCATCTTCTGCTGGGTCCAGACTGGGACTTTTCCAGTG
>NW_010176992.1:0-3131 GCF_000695765.1 Mesitornis unicolor | reverse complement strand
CCATTCACCACGTTCACTGCTACTGGACATAAAAAAGAAAGCCTTTAAAACTGGAACTTTCAGTCCAATGGAAACAAATGCTATCATGAGCTCAACCCCAATTCCAGGGAGAACAAAAGGAGAAGAGACACTTGAGAAGACCAATTCCTTGCACATTTTATTGGCAGCACTTATGGAGGAAGAGCCCAGTGTTTCAGCACTGCACTTGGGAGTTGTTTTTTTTATTTGATGAACTGCATTTGCACAGGCAACATCTGGCACAGTGCTGTACTAAGATTAGACATAACTGGATAAAACCTCAAGACAAGTAGTATAAGCCCAGAACATTATCTAAAAGCAGGATAATGTAAAGAGAAATAAGTGGATTTTTGGCCTAAGATAAACTCTGGAAAATGTCAAGAAGAGTGGAGGCAGGTTATTGTTGGTGAAACAGTGTCTGTTGGGCCAGGTTCCATAGGGCATCCTTGAGCTCCTGGTTCCTCACGCTGTAGATGAGAGGGTTCAATGCTGGAGGAACCACTGAGTACAGCAATGACACTACCAGGTCAAGGGATGGGGATGAGACAGAAAGGGGCTACAGGTAGGCAAAGATGCCAGTGCTGGTAACTATGGAGACCACGGGCAGGTGAGGCAGACACACCGAAAAGGCTTTGTGCCATCCCTGCTGTGAAGGGATCCTCAGCACATTCCTGAAGATCTGCACATAGGACACAGCACAATGAAAACAAAACACCCAGTTACTAAACGGGCACTGACCACAAGAAGCCCAACTTCCTTGTGCTAGGAGTGTGAGCAGGAGAGCTTGAGGTTCTGAGGGATTTCACAGAAGAACTGGTCCAGGACATTGCCTTGTTAGAGTGGTTATGAAAATGTATTGGCTGTGTGCAGCACAGAATTTATAAACCCACTGCTGCCATGTGGACACAAGCTCTGCTGCCCAGGAGGGTCCTGTAGCGCAGGAGTTTGCAGATGGCAACGTAGCGGTCATAGGCCATGACAGTGAGAATAAAATACTGTGATGCGATCAAGAAGAGAGGAAAAAAGAGCTTGGCAATACATCCTGAGTAGTAGATGTTCCCATAAGAGTCTGCACACACAGAGATGTCCCTGGGCAGTGCCCTGCTGCCAGGAGGGGTCTGCAGGGTAGAGCAGAACACACAGGATGGGGTCTGTGAGCACTGACAGTGAAAAACAGCTCCTGATAGGGACAGCTCCAGCAGCAGAGACATGGGCAGGGGTGGGGGAAATGCAAACAAGCACTGGGGAAGCTGTGTGTCTCCATTTAAGGTTTAGCACAAACCTAAATGGAACAGGGAGCAGGATTTTCTCTCTATTGTCCCCCACCCTCCCAGGGGAGGATAAAATGGGAATAGGAGTGCAGTGCTGGAGGCTGGCCACTGTCCTTTGACGCCACAGAGGAGCTCAGTGCCATAGGGTGGGTGCTGTCTCTCTGTGTGATGTAATCGAGAAGCACAGTGCTGGACTCTGGGTGCTGCACCTTTGTGAGGTCAATGAAGAGTGTGTCAGGGTGCCATCCTTCTGTAACGGCACAGAAGAGCTCACTGCCGCAGGGTGGGTGCCGTCCTTCTGCAAGGTCACAGAGGAGATCTCTGTGGCAGGCTGGGTGCCATCCCTCTGTGAGGTCACAGAGATGTGTGGTGCCGCAGGCTGGGCGCTGTCAGTCTGTGAGGTAACAGAGGTGTGTGGTGATGCAGGGTCGATTCCATTGCTGTGCAGAGGTCATATAGGAGCGGGCTGGCACAGGTTGGGTGGAGTCCCTTTGTGAGGTGACAGAGGAGCACGATGCTGGACGCTGGGCGCCATCTCACTGTGATGTCACAGAGGAGAGAGTTGGCACACGCTGAGTTTTCTTCCTCTGGGAGGTCACGGAGGAGTGTGAATCCAGAGCCTGGGTGCCCTCCCTCTTTGACGTCAACTAAGAGTGCTGTGATGAAGGTTGGGCGCCGTCTCCATATGATGACACAGATGAACGTGCTGCCACAGTCTGAGTGTCATCCTTCTATGAATTCAGAGAGGAGCAAGGTGCCACAGGCTGGGAGCTCTCCCACTGTGACATCACAGAGGACTGTGGTGCTGGATGCTGAGCACTGTCCCACTGTGAGCTGACAGAGGAGTTCCGTGCTGCACGTTCAGCTCTGTCCATCTGTACGGTCACAGAGGAGCACGATCTTCAGGCATTGCACTGTTCCTCTGTGACGTCACAGAAGACCGCACTGCTACAGACTGTGCAGTATGAGTTCACAGAGATGCACTGTGCCATAGGCTGGGTGCTGTCTCTATGTCAGGTCTCAGAGAAGTGCAATGCTGAAGGCTGGCAGACGTACTTTTGTGAGGTCACTGAGGAGCGCTGTGCTGAAGGTTGGGCACTGTCTCCATATGATGTCACAGAGGAGCGCAGTTGTCTCTGTTTAGGACTCCGGGCAAAGCCCAATGAAATATGGAGCAGGATTTTCCCTCTATTGTTCCCATATGTTGGGGTCCATGCAAGGAACGGACTACAGCACACCAATATGATGCTCTGGTAGCCATTTTATTACACACAAAGCAAAGTTTTTATACATTTCCAGCATTCTATGTTTACGTCTATCTGACTCCTAATTGGCTGCGCGCGTTACCCACCCCAGCTAAGTTAATATATGATTGGTTAAGATTTCTCCGTCTCCAGTCTATTTTGCTGTGTTCAGTGTCTTCTTTATCTTCTTTACTCCTCTGCCAAGTTTCTATACTCAAGCGCTCAAGGTCGTTCCCATCTCACAGCTGTATGCCTCCTGTCACACTTTCTCACACAGATTTACATTTACAGTGTTTCTATGGCCCAGGCCTCTACAGTTCCCCACCCTTCCAGGGGAGGATAAAAAGGGAATAGAGAAAAGATGCTTCACACAAGGTTGGAAGTTAAGACAAACGCAGCATAATTAAAGGCATTAATAGCATTAAAAAATTCTTAAGCAACCCTCCTATCCAACCTCCCAATCCAAAATTGCTCAGCCATTCTGAAAATGGGTCAGAGGAAACGGATATCCTCTTCATGTTCTGCTGTAAAACGGCCAACAGTTGATGGATGCTAGAAGAATGATCGGACAAGTTAAAACAACACATGCCTTCATAAT
>NW_010176991.1:0-223 GCF_000695765.1 Mesitornis unicolor | reverse complement strand
ATGAGTGAGCATTGGCCACATCTCTTGGCCAGCAATCTCCAGGGTCAAGGGGGTGGCTTTGACGTCTGCAGCTTCCCTTGAAGGAAGAAAGATGGGGAGAGACTTTTACCAAGGACAGTGGTGACAGGACAGGGGCCGTGGCTTGAGGGGACATCGGAGATGGGAGATGGTTCATGAGGAGGGTGGTGAGAGGCTGGAAGAGGTCGCCCAGAGGAGCTGTGGA
>NW_010176990.1:15669-15989 GCF_000695765.1 Mesitornis unicolor | reverse complement strand
CTTTGTTTATTCATGGATGTTGTTCCCTTCTATACGCTCTATCTCTTGCATATCTTTGTATTGTTTGGTCCCTTGGGGTCAGAGAGACATCCTCCAGCTTACTTTGTTTTACTTTCCGGCAATTTAATAGTGGTTTGATTGGGACTCAGGGCATACTATTTGTTGGGGAATTTCAAGGCTCAGCTCAGGTTTTGGTTCTTTGAATGATGCAACACTGCCCTGTTTAGTTTCCTGCTTACCAGACAACTCAGGGCTGAGCTATCTACACAGCTCCCCATGGGTCGTCTCTGCAGAGACAGGGCCTCAAGGCAATCTAAGGC
>NW_010176990.1:0-15217 GCF_000695765.1 Mesitornis unicolor | reverse complement strand
CTCAAGGCAATCTAAGGCTGAGTTGCTCCTGCAACCCCCCACAAGTCGCCTGGTGCACTGGAGATCACCGAAACCTGTTTAGACTATGAGCCAGACCGATCATTACGTTTCAAGCATGAGAATCATACATTGCAGGCTACTTCCTGCCATTGCTTCTTTCCCTTAGGATATCCTGAGATATTTTCATTCATTATCCATCACTGGCAATTGCTGTCTCTTTCTAGATGTGAGATTAACAGACACAAGCAATGTTGCAGAAATATACCAGATCATGCAAAACCCAGTAAAATTATTTTTGAGCCTAAGTATCTGCTAGCACTACTCTGCCATTTACAGCCTCAACAAAAATTTTCTTTGGTTTCCACAAAGATTTGTTATACAAGATAATCCACAGTAAATCTAAAAATATTTGAGTGAAGAATACTCCTCAAGCATTCTGATATATTGGTTTACTGGATGTTTGAAGGAATAAACTATTTTGATATGGAAATAAGTTACCATTTCAATACATATATTTTTGAAGGATTTTGGTTGTTTTTTTTTTGTTTCACCATGGCAGCAACAACAATTGTCTTTCACAAATGTATATATTTTTATACAAGCAGTTAAGTGTTTCTCTTTGCAATAAAATGTTCTACTAAAAATTCTGAAATTTTATATTGTTAGATTACAACTGCTGGCTTCTATTTTTCTGCTTTGTCCTGTATTTAGCAAGGTAAATGAAATATCCAATTTAAGCTTATAAAAAATGCATATTCTAAAGTTATCTGAGCTAATATTCATCCTACTGAGGTGCAAAATATTTAGATATTTAAAAGTGCTTAAATTATATTCACTTCAAACATATAGACTTTCTGCAAATATTACAGCAAAAAGCTTAATTTACTCCTTCTACATTCTCTTATGGGTAATAAAATGAATGTTGTGATATATATGAAAAACAAATTTGAGCTAACACATTGAAATATAAATACTGTATGTGTTATCAGTATTCATAAAATCTGGTCAACATAACCTCAGTTCTGAATGTTTACTGGCAAAATAGCACCTGCATAACATGAGCAGAATCCAGCCTTCTGAGAGGTTTGTATCTCTGATCTTACTGATTTCCACATGTGGTTTACAGGTTGAATAAAGAGCCTCCAGCATAGAAAAAACAAATTGTAATTAAATGTATGAATAAAACTAAAACTGTAATCTGATTAATGAAAAAGTGAGAAAGATAAATGCTAGAATTTTTATACAGTTGTATAAGCCTCTTAATATCTAACTGTCAAGAAAATTGTTCAGAAGGGGATTAGTGATTAGGATTTCTAAAATTAAAGGGAAAAAATATCACAAAAAATGCAACTCAATAAATTATACAATTATGCACTCAGAAAATTATTTCAGGAAGATTCCAGCAAATATTGTTTGTGTTCATCTGGGTTTTTAGTTTGTTTTCCCCAGTGTGAAACTGCACTTGTCGAACCATCTGTAACACACTATCTAAATGCTTTACAGTTAACTTTCAATGAGTGCTTTCTGATGTCAGTGGAATATAAAGTTTCCTGCAATAATAAACCCAAATCTTCTCTTCAAGAGGGGGTGTAAACTTTGTAAAGTACCTTTAAAAAGTAAAGTACAGAGCAATTTGAGCGCACGTGATAGCTGTGGAAATCGGTATTTTTTATTCATTATCTTTGAAAAAGTTTCAGGACTGTGAAAGGTAGCTTTTCACAGTAGACAATTCAATGACTGTTAGACTTATATTTGATCATAATGTTTGCAGTGTTTGGCTTCACTTTTATCTGAAATATTTTACCTTTTTATTATTATTTTACCTTATACGAAGATTTTTATATTGTTCCAGTGGTGCTTATGAAATTGATTTAATCATAGTTGTGAAAGACTAAGTCAGCAACCACCTAATTGTTCATGATTGTTAAATTAAATCCTATCATAAATTTAATTAATGCCTTTTCACTTGCATGCCTATGCAAGGTTAATTCGATTGATACTGATCAACCTAGCTGCAGGGTGCTGTTGAGCTGGGAAGGTTTGAGTATTTTCGTGGTGATGAGCAGCTCATTGAGAGGACCAGGATGCAGCTTGCCAGTTGCCTTTGTGCAATTTCTAGACGTATGTTAGGAAGGGGTCAGGAAGACAGTGATGTCATCAGACCTTGGACAACTGCAGGGATGGTGATGTGATACCTGGATGTTTAGTCTGTCACTTTTGTACTTGTCTCAGGCATCTTCCCTGCCCCATAACTGTGAATGAAGGATGGATTTGAATTGTGTGGTGGGATCAAAGACAACTGGGTTTTTTCTTATCCTGCTCAGGCTAATTATTACATAATTTACCTGCCTCATTATCCCCTTTCTGGTTCCTTGACATTTTGTTTCATCATACTTGTATCTGTCCCTCTCTGTCCCATGACCACACAACGTGTGAGATTGTAAGTCAAAAGTCTGTGAGGTTCAGTCCTTTCCCACATAACTCCCTTGCACACCTGTGAGATCCAGATGTCTTTTGCAGCACTGTGACTGTTACCTATCACATTCAGCTGTTTTCTCAGTCCTGCTGAGTCAGCTTAACCTCAGCAAGCACCTAGTCAGTGATCAAATCATGTGCTTGCAGCCTAAAAGTGCACTCCTGTGATCTTCTACATTAAGTACAATAAATATTACTGTACTGTATATTGTATTTACTTTGTATTTAAATATAAAGATTCCTGATGCAGTTTAAATGCTGGAGGTAAAAACTGTCATGCTTTCTTTTCTTCTAGCAGATTTCTTTCCTATCATTAATCTCAAACTCTTGTTTGTTCTTTCTTTCAATAAGATAACACATTTTGGGGGAGATAGTGCACTACTTTCCCACTGTGTTCTAAAAATCCCACAAAAAATAGTTGCTGTCTGCCATACTGTGTTGAAAGGAACCTCTCTCGAAGCATGGTCATGTGTTGGAGGGCTCTATATTCTTGACATTGAGACCCCAGAAACCTTTCCTGAGACATGTATTTCAAAACAGAAATATATTTTTTTCAAAATCAGACAGTAAAGGCATTACTTTATATATAATGGCCTACTGGTACGAACCCTTTGCAGAGAGATGAGTTTAATTCAGCATAAGTGAGTTAAAATCCATATATATTGCCAACAAGATGCAAGCCCCAGTCCCAAATGCTTTAAACTAAGCTGGATTTGCAGTCCAGTTTTGTGTCTGAGTTTTGCAGAAACTAAGTCAAGCTTTACAGGGCAAGAGTAGTTTGGTAGAACCGATTGACTCTTTATTCTAGTGTTTCAGACACTCATTGTTCACAGCTTGTAGAATTAATTCTCCAGTTATGTTGAATAGTATCTGGAAGACATTCAGGAATAGTGCAGGGAAGTGGATTGACTTTCTCACCTCCATCTCTTCCTTTCACATAGACTTCATGGGGTATGATCCTTGCGGGGTGCTTTTCCCTTAATCTGTTTCCTCACTCCCAGTTGTTCAGAAAACGTGTGTTTTGGAAATATAAGTGTAAGAGGGTTTGGAAATCATTGTGGTATTTCATAGGAAAGTCTGATAATCACGAGGTTACCTCTTCAGACAGGAGAATGGCAGCTGTTCTCTCTCTCTCCTGTTATTTCAGAATAGACAGCAGTCACACCTATATTTTTGTTATGGTTTAAGGGTTACCAGCCTGAAAAGGAAGGACTGGTGGTGTCTGTAGGACCCTGGGGGGTCAGAGATCAGTACTGTTCCCTCCCCTTTCCAGCCACAGTCTATAAAAAAACCGAGTTTTTTTCGCGGGCTTTTCCTTGCTTCCTGAGCTGTTTTTCTGTCGCATTTTGGGACTGCTGTGGCTACCTCCACGTGCTCGGCAGCATCCACCACCATCTGCTCCCGACACCACTGCTGTCCCTGGTGACGAGTCACAGCAGTCGCAGCAACCACGGGGCACTGCTTGGACATTTCCACTTGGGACTACTGCGATCGGACTTTGTATATACTTAAATATCCTATGTCCCTTATTAATTCCCCTTTCCATTCCCCTTTTGTTTTTTCATTAAACTTGTTGCAGTCTTAACTTCCAACCTTGTGCGAAGCATCTTTTTCTCTGTTCCTTTTTTATTAATCCTCCCCCTGGGAGGGTAGGGGACAATAGAGAGAAAATCCTGCTCTCTCTGATCCTTAAGCAGAGACAATTTCATAAGATTTAATTTTTTACATTTTTCTGTGAGCATATGTGTGTTTTGATCACATTCTGGGAAATGGCTGGGTTCCTCTGTGAAGTTTAGAAGGGAGATAATCACCAGGCTTCTCAGGCTGGAGTACTTCTGAGTCAGTAGATAGTTAAAACTCCAGGGAGCAAGCAGGGAGGCATCCATCTACTTAGATATATCCTGTATTATTCAGAGCTGCTAAGCAGGAACTTTTGATACTGAAGTAATTAGTTTAAGGACCTTAATTCTACCTAATCCTTGGTTGGAAACTTAATTTATTTAAATTTGTCCAGTATGTCTAATAAAATATCTGTTTTGATATCAACATGTCTGAGATTTTACCAAGAAATTCTGTAGCAAGAGAACACAATGTAAGTAAAGATTATGATATGAGATACAAAAATGTATAAATGCTGCTTGTAATGACTGAGAAATAGTACATGAGACATTGGAAAGGAAAAGTAACTTGTAATTAGAACAGTTAAAATGTTTTATCTGATATTTAATGAATGATTGTCCAAAATGTATTAACAACTTAAAGCCAGGTGAATATCATAGCTGGGATGCGATATTGCAGGAGTGCAAAGTTTTGCTTTGCCCACTAATTAGCAATGGAAAAGAAAGAGGGCAGCAATCTTAGACTGAATTAGTCAGGAACGCATGGAACTATGTGCCAAGAACCAGTATTAATCAACAAATTGTGCTGGAATAGTGCTAGGCATTAGAAAATGAGTGTAGTGCAGTATTATATATCAAGGATTACAATCATCAGTGAACGTCTAATGGGAAGTCTTTTACCAGATGAAGCCCTGAGAGGAGTAGCCAACCTGAGAGTGTTCACTGGAATATCTTATTGCTACACTTTTTTTTATAGTACATGACTTCACTCATCAGTGTAGTAGAGCAAAAATGTTTATTAATTTATTTACTGAAATCAGTGAAAATCATTAGTATATAGTTCTTGCAGTGCACAAGAAATATTGCTTTCCACAGACAATCTTGAGTTAGTTTATTTACCACAGTTCATCAAGTAATAAGAGAGATATCAGAGTTTTCTTAAAGAATGATTAATTTCTTCATCCTTTTGCTTAAAGGGCATCTTCTATTGAAGCCCATTTTGTTAACTCAGTAGAATAACTATTTAATGATAAAAACATCTTCATACAGTTGTGGAATATATCTATGCTAGACAATATCAAACCTGTAAAGGTATTAAGCTTAAAAGTTTTCAGTGCCCTCAGTCTCCTAACTCAAATTGCTCTGTTGTGTTTGAGGACTGCTTGAATGATGGCAATCCACAATCAACATAGCCGACAATGTAGCAAGCTGCAAGTCTTTAAAATTTCTTTTTCTAATACATTGGTGGTACTCTGACTTGCTAAGTAACCCTCAGTTTTCTTGCATATCCCAAGATAATTTTTTCTCTCTTGTAGCTGGAGTTAAGGTATCAAGGGTAACATTTATGGCTAAATGGTATTTTTGTCTGAGGAAAATTTCTAAGCACATCATATGGTTGTGAATTGTATGTTTCTTGTCACAAGATGTCCCGACTAGTGCCTTTTCCCTGGACAAAAGAGCTGTTCTGAAATACCTCAAGTAAGGCCTGTGTGAGAAAGAACACGTATCTTTGAATAACCCCCCTCCCAGATTTTCACTGAATTTTTAAAAATAAGTGAGCTATTTTGCTACATTCTTTCTTTTAAATATTGTTTTCTGTTTATTATTTCTATTTCCCAATAAGCATTTTCTAATTCTTGACTTCTCTAAGTGAAAATTTCAGAACTTCAGAAGAAATAACAATTTTATTGTTAAAGTTAATAGAAGATGGAATGCATTACGTAGGAAGGGCTCTGGCAGGAGGGTTGGACTAGATGATCTTGAGAGGTCTTCCAACTTCTAACATTCTGTGTGTGTGATTCTGTGTGTGTGTGTAAGACTGTTAATCAAGCTCCAAACTTTCTATCCATTAATTTTCATTACTTTAGGAACTAACAATAATATAGCTAAGGTGTTCATTTTATCACTTCTGTCTAAGGGATGGTTTATGGACAGATTGTACCCCAGTGAACCCATGACTCCAGTCCTTAAAGGAAGATGATCAACAACAACGGCGTGATGGTTCCTGGCCTAATAGAGCCTAAAATTTTAGATATCCTGCATATTGACCTGCTGAGCTACTTGCTCATCATGACAATTTCCTCACAGTATTTCATGTTATGTCAAAGCTAAACACCTCACTTCCACTGCACAAAATGAAATGTTTCAAATCAGGGATATCAAAAATTTTAATTGAAAATGCTTCAATTTTTATTTAAAACCTGACCAAAAAATGGTTACAGGCTCAGCTCTAAGTGCAATAGCTCATAGTTGCACAACAATAATTAAGATAATTTAAAAATTGCATTATAAGAAAAGATTAATAAAGATGAATATATAAATAACAATAATTATAATTTTATTTTGTGATTCATAAAAGAGCAGGGAAGCTCAAACACACAGTTAAATTATTTCCCTTTATTTTGTGTTACTTTTCATAGTAAATTATTCTTTTTGTATTGAAATACTTCTGAAAAAAGGAGAATGGCTAGAGGATTATCTCTGAATTTGCAAAAGAGGCTGGATGGAAACTCATTAATTCAATAGCTATGCATTTGGGTCATTGTTGCCAGATAAGTGAAACCTCTTCTGAGACTCCTTGTTTTCTGGAAGTTTGAGAACCTGGAGTACCTGTCCCTTGAGGGAACTCTTGCACTAGTTGATTATGACAAATGCCAGAATCTAGCTCCCTATTTTTCACATTGACTTTGTTCTGTATTGCACAGGTTAAATAGATAATCATCCCTCCAGAAAGGGATACTTTTATTCAGGAAATAAAAAAAAGGATTTTTCTTCACATTTCTTTGCAGATTCCATAAATCTAACTCTATTATCACAAACAGAAAAGAGTTCTGAACGTGTCAGGAAAAATAATTTGAATTTTTTTGAAACTTTAGCATTTTCATTTCAGTGAAAACTAGTCATTAATTAAAATAATATTTGGTTTATTCAAAATTGCATTTTTTCAGTGATTAGTGACTCACTGAAGAAAATTCATTTAGCATTAAAGTCAAGTACTAGTTCTAAAATATGTTTTGAAATATATATTACCAGATGTCTACACAGATGTATAGACAATCAATATCAGTGTGAAATCAGTTGTGCATTAAAGCCCTACATTGGAGGAACACAGTTGCACCATCTGTGAGATTGTTCTACTTCAGAATGCACATCTGAAGATGCTGAGCTAAACATAAAACTGAGAAGCTTTAAAAGTCATCAACTTTTTCTTCTTCATCTTTCCACCTGTTCATAAGCTATGGATGAGCGACTTTGGGTCTTTTTATGCTAGTGCATTCTTCTATGTTGTTAACATTATAATTTAAGATTTTGATGGTAAGAGAAAAATGTTTACTTCTCTGCTGTATTGCAGACAGGATCTTGTTATGCAAAAATTAAGCAATTAATGAGATTGTCAAAATATCAAGTAGCCTTGTGTTGTCTTAATATCAGAGCAATATCAAACTTTTAGGTTAAGATTTATGAAAAATAATTAATATGTAAATAGAATTTCAGTTGTGTTGCGAGAGTCAGAGGGATTTAATTACAAATTTCGTAAGATTTACCACTCTGTGTGGTGGATTCCTTCTCAACAATACCTGTTCCTTAGGTCCTTGCTTTCCTTGTGATGTGAAGGCTGTACAAGCACAATCTGAAACTCTGAAAGGCCTTTGGCTTGAGCTGCATATTAGCATAGAAGATATTTGAATAAAACCAGGAAGGTCATTCTGTTAAGACATCTGTTGTTAAATTAGAGTTATTTTAGGGACATCTAACAGCTCTCCTGAACCAGAGAAAAGAAGCTGTCAGAGTTCCTGCTAAACATTTATTGATAGGTTTTAAAGGATTATAGCTAATTTCTTTGCCATCCCTTAAATGCTCAGAATGAAAACTAATTAAAAAAATTTTCCAGTGAAATCTGCTTGGGGAAAATAAAATACAATCATCTGTGTTTGTTCAGATAGCTTAAGAAGAACAAAGGTCACCATTTATCCCAATTTTTGATGCTGAATTGGATTTTTTTTTTATAGCTTTGAGATATTTTCACTTTACTGTATAGGAACATTGATATTAGTGGAGCTGCTATATATGTACTGTGTAACTGAGCAGATTTTGCTCTATGTTCTAGAAAAGATGTACAGGTATTTAAATTTTGTTTTAATTAGCTGAAGACAACTATTAAGGAAACAAATCTATTTCCTCGTTCTATGATTCATACCATTATATTGCACTTTAAAGGAACCAAATACTTTCATCCATTTTTAAGAATAATTTTCTTCTTAATTATCCCAAGCTCACCATTTTCATGAGATATGAAGGAGAAAAAAAACAACCTACAAAACAAAACAGGAGTTCTACATTTATTTGAAGAACTGTAGGAGGAAGATTCATCAGAGATTTTATGAATCACTGTGAGCAATCAACACAACAGTCAATCAAAACTAAAAGAAGAATGAGAGCTCCTTTTTCGTCTTGCCATAGCAGACCATATTTTGTACTGCACACTTAATGGGTCATGTGCACACACATGTAAGTGTAAAACGGCCTGGCTGTGTCTTATTCTTCCTACATTACACCTAATTTTCATAAGCCTTTTATAGGAAACCAGACTTATGAGACATTCTTTGAGCTCATATATTGCCTGTTGATTAAGAAATCATCACAGTCTTCTACATCAAGGGAAATTTGTTAGTAAAGGGTAGAGCATTTCAACCTCGAGATTCAAAGATTTTTTTTGGTGAGGAAAGGTACCTGTGAAAAATGATATTTCAAAAAATTGTATTATTACATACCAAATGGAAAATTCAAATGTATTTGCATTTCTGAGCCTTGAAACTTCTTTCCCAGAAATTGTCTTACTTGTTGTGCTATGCTTTCAATGATCTAAGCTTTACTTTCTTCTTTTCCTCTTCATTTTTCTCTTGCATTGATTATTTTATGTGGTCAAACAAATTGCATATCTTTTCTATTCAGTCTAAACATTCAGTTCTATTTACAACTGCATTTTGTACAAATTATTAATAATTTTTATGTTTGCAAAATGTATAACTTGATCTTAAAATGAACCTATGATACATTTACTATGTGGATGTACCAACTAGTTTATCATTGGAATAAGTGGAATCATGTTCATTCCCTATGTTGTGTAGGTATAATTGAGCCAAATTTCTAAAAAATAAGATTTATGCACAGGACCAAGTAGAATATCATTAAGAATTAAGGCTTTTTTTGTGGGTGGAGATTATATCACAATTTGTGTAGAGTCTGTTGAACTGACATCTGGAACTTCTATTTTTGGCTATGCAGAGGCAAAATATTGCTAAAAAGGTGATTATGGGGGAAGAGACATATATGTGCAATTGTAGTCTTGTTGTCTTGAACTCACACATTTCATGGTTTATATCTTGAAATTGCATTAATGCCAAGAAAAACATACAGTGTATAGGTGTGCATGGTAAAACAAATCCTATTTTGTGATAACAGAAATGTGAAGTTGTTGCAAAGATTAATGATAAAAAATGGCACCACAAAGTTTATGCAATAACGTTAATCAAACCCCAGATCTGTCACTTCCTGAAGTCTCACCTACTTCCTATGAATTCCTTGCCTAGAACGAACATTACATACTGATATTATTTCTTTCATTGGTCTTTGTGGGTTGCATAACACTTAATCTATTCCTGGACTATAGCCACTCCTAATTCTAAACCTTGTATTTTTAGTCTAAAACAGTTATACTTAGGTCATCTTAAACTTACTGAGATATAATTTAATTGAAAAAAATCTCATAAAATAAAGTAGAAAATAATTGTTTTTCAATATCTGGAAGTTAAAAATTACCATGGACAGAGAAAGACAGCCAAACACTTTTATGAATTCTTAGACATCTTAAAAACCTGTGGTTAACTTGACAAAAGAGATGGAAATTGTATTTTTCTTTCCAACTGAAGCAGTCATACATTGTTCTTTCTCCTTTCCTTCCTCTTGCCTAATTTTTTCCTTTCCCCTTTGTCAAGTGCACATTTAGAATGTCAGTTGGAAATCTGCAATATTTGTTTGAGATTAGTCTGTGGTAAGCAAAGTGAATACTGAATTACTTTCTAAGTACTGTGGAATCTGAAGTTCAGAGAAAGTGATAGAATACTCAGTTGAACACGCACTGTGCACTATGCTAAGTAAACTTAACACACAATCTTCTTTATCAAACACTCCTTTTTATGCAGGAGCATGAATGCTGACTGCTTGAAATCCATGTGTGTTTCAATAATATGGGGTTTTTTTGCTTTCCAATGGAGAACAATTTCTTCTAACAGACTCTAAACATATTTTCATAAATACAAAGCAACGCAATTGATTTTCTAACATGCTTCTCAACATATACCATGAGTTTAGGAATAGAGTTTAAGTGCTCAGTCTTTTTCCCTTCTTTTTTGCTTATTTATATTTGCGCAGGGTCCTGAATTTTTACACGGCTTATATAGAAATGTGTGACAAAAATATACTCTTCCCTCCTTTCTACTGATTCTGGGTACCCTTGAAAGCAACCCATCTGGACCTGTGCTTACAAGTAATTTTAAGAACTCAACCCACAGGTTAGAAAGGGTCCAGAGAAGGGTCATGAGGATGATCAGAAGACTGGAAGATCTGCCATATGAAGAAAGGCTGAAAAACTGGGCCTGTTCAGCCTTGGGAAGAGAAGGCTTAAGGGGGGACCTTATTACCATGTACCAGTACATAAAGGTTGGCTACCTAGAGGATGAAGACTCCCATTTCACAAGGAGTAACATGGAAAGACGAGGGGTAATCGACACAGTTTGCCTCCTGAGAGATTCCAACTGAACTCCAGACTAAATTTTTTTACCATGAGATCAATCAGACATTGGAATAGTCTCCCAAGGGAAATGGTAAATTCCTCTACACTAGTCAGTTTTAAGAGTCAGCTTGACAGGGTGCTGACTCATCTCATTTAAACTATAGTTTTATCTTGAGAGGTTGGACTAGATGATCCTTGTGGTCCCTTCCAACCTGGTATTCTATGATTCCATGATTCACACACAATTAATGCAGTGGTAGAAGGTTTTCCTTTTGCACTTGATGTCCCATGGAAATGTTAGTTCTAGCCAAGCTCTGGCTTTCCTGACACCATGTCTACATGCTTGGACAATGCTTCTACATTCCTTCTGTGTAGCCTGTTGCTGCTTCCAGGCCCTGTACACGACTATGATCTCCCTTAGCAAAAACAGCCGGCTGACACATCAAGTTTGTTGCCTGAGGACCAGAATGACCTCTTTCTATTCTTGGGCTTTGGGTTTATTTGCCTCACATCACAGAACACTTAATTTGGTCACAGATTTGCCCGTATTGTCTAGCTTTTTATTGTTGCAGATTTCAGGCTTGGCTAGGGACTGCACCTTGGTACACATTTAAGATAGCTTTAATCTTATTTTTTATTATTTCCAAATTTCTAAAGAAAATTTTCTAAGCTTTTCTGTATTTAACATTGTCTTGGAATTTTCAGTTATTTCTCAATGAAGAGAAGAAATGAAGAATATGTTTTTCTTTTTGAAAGGGAATACTTTCTAACCTCTGAGCAGTTCACCTAATCCAAATAAATAATGTTTGGTAATTGCTGTATGACATTGCAATTTATTTTATAAAATAAATATTTGTAAACAGATGGTTTATTCACTTGGCAAACTGTGAGTTGAGCGTAGAACTTCACAATTCAATTACAATTTTAAACATTTTACTTTATTACCTAAATGTCATGATTTAATCCTAGCTGACAACGAAGCAACACACAGCTATTCATTCACTCTGAGGCCCCAGCAGGATGGAGAAAGAAAACTGAAAGGGTAAAAATGAGAAAGTTCATGGGTTGAGATAATAACAATTTAATAACTGAAATAAAGAAAACTGCCAGATATGCTAGAAGGTCTTGCTGTGCCTTGGTGTTGGAAAATACTCTGGAACATCTTGGCCCAGAAAGAGAAAAAAATAAAAGACTGATAAAAGGAGACAGTGTTTTTATGAGATAAATATTTTGCTAAGCTGGAAGACTCACTGACCAAGGAGTTTGGGCTTATTATTATAATAATAATAATAATATTATTATTTCATATAATAATGAAAATCCAATGGACTTGAGTAGAATAGAGTCAGGACTATACAGGGACTCTGAAAATATCTCTACCCAGTAATAACTTTTTTTTTTTAATCTCTGTAGGTGATATTTACAATGCAAAGCATAATTTGGTAATTATTTAGGGTTTTTTTCAGTCTCGGATTGTGTTTAGATACTTTTATCAGTTTTGGAAATGATAATACAAAAAATAGTCAACTATGTTTAATTTTCAAATTCGGAAAAACATTAATTTTTTGCTGAAGTATTTCTATGATGCCCTTGTGTTGAAACTAAGCAGGGCACTCTTTAGAAAGCTTTCAGTAGAAATGGATAGGACAGAGTTCAAAAGTTTCTTATTAAGACTGAAATCTCTAGTGAAATGTGATAAGTGCTCTTGAGTCTGATAAGCTCCTTTGTGGGTGAGAAGAGAGGATCTTGGCTTCCCTCTTTCAGAACTCATCAATCTGTTTCCAGTCTGTTTCTTTAACCATTTAAAAAAAGTAAAGGAAATGACATGGACTGAAGCACATCAGAATGCTGATAACGTGCAAGCAACATCTTTAATTGGCCTCTTATTTTCCAAATATTATTTAGAAGAGACATAAGTGATAGAAATTAAGTGCAGGCTGAGACATCACTTGGAACAGTAAAGAAACATTTTCAGGAATGGTTACTAGTGCATGGCTTCATTCGCATGGGCGCCACTGGTGGGAGAGGAGACCTGTATAAACAGATCAACCTGTATAGTCACCTGCTTCATTTCTACAACCACCCCACTATCGTTATAAGACATATCACAACCTTCACAGTTGGCACTCTTCTGGAACCATCCCAAATGATGTGTTTGGGACTCGTGCTTCAAGCTGTGGTACACATAGCTTTGTCTTACATGAAGAAGTGCCCTTTCTCTTGACTTCTAGAATGTTTCTTCCACATCAGCTGGCTATTATGACTCCAAGAGTACAAGGTCTGACTGCACTTCCTCTTCCCACTTAAGATAGGCAATGTCATAGATATCGCCTAACAGATTTCCTTTATTTAATCTACAAAGTTGTCTGGTTTATAATTCACCTTCAGAAATTTTTCTTTTGCCTTCTTGCAAGTCCTCCAGTCCTCAGCAGTTAAACTAGATTGGGATGCATCATTTACTTTGTAAGACAGAAGACATTTGATTCAGGAACAAGAACAGACTGTGTGTTGACCCCTGATACTCTATTGCTCTACAAGTACGTATACCCAGCGTATATGGGAAACCATGCTGACTTGGTACTGTACTGCTTTTTTTGTATCCAATTTCATCTGAGTTCTTTAGTGTTGCCATCTAATAATATTAATCATTACCTGCACTTCTTCAGTTTTCTTTAATAAATCTTGTTAATAATTACTGTCATTCTTTTGATAACTCCAAGGTAAGCTAGAAAAGATTTAATAACTTTTCTCCAAATGACCTACTGAGGTCTCAAAATCTATTATAATAATTAATGTTTGGCTGTGAAGTTAAACATATTTCACATAATTATTTAAATGTGTGCTTCTGATAAATATTGTTTAAAATACCAGTGATTAATCAGTGTTATAACTACATGTCCATATGCATAAAGGAGAAACTCTCGAAGTGAATTTAAATTTTGTTGTTTCGGAGCTATACAAGAGAAACTGTGAGATGTATCTGAGGTAAAGGGCAAGAACACTTGGTAGAACTGCCGCTGAACAAAAACTGACACTACTGCAGTGATATATTTGTGCCTTTAGGGCTGCAGTTTCACCATTATGATGATATAACATGCACTCCAGGGCAGCATTCATAGAAATGCATAGATGTGATATGGTTTTGCAAGCAGAGCTGCTTTCAGCAATCATCATATATTGCTAATATAATTGTCTATTGAATAGAATTCCTAACCTAAAATTACATAATTGCACCACCTCAAAGAAGGTACTTCCTTAATCTAATTCTCACCATAAATAAAAAATCTCTAGGATACTTTTTGTATACCCTTTTACCCTAGGGTAAGTTTAATTTTATCACTTATGTGGCTTTCTCAATGTAAAAACATTTTGGAAAACAACTAATATACTACAAATTTTTCGAACTCTTCTTCAGTTATTTCAGTATGCAAATTTTGGATGTGTCCCACTTTAAAGTGTATATTAATAGTTATTCTCTTGTACAAGAACTGTGCTTTTCTTATAGCTATTGTGCATTATGATAGAATTACAGATGCTGAGGTTAGAACTGCATTCATGACAGAATATTCCTCATCATCTTCCTGTGATTTAGCTTCCAAAATTAGATTCTAGTCCTTGCTCTTTGTTTTAAAGAATAAAATAAAACAAAACAAAACAAAACAAAACAGCGCCAGTAGAAAGATTTCTTATACAAATCTCTCCTCCTCTGAGGAAAACGAATACCTTCAGGACTACCACTTCAGAATATACATCATAGTGTCATATTGTAGCAAATTTTGTGTGTCACGATGCTTTTTTAAAACATGTTTTTAAGTATAAGAAATATTTACCGATAGAATCTCTGAGTGAAAATTCTTAACCTCAGAAAAAGAAATAACCACTTACAAAACATGTGTTATGCACTAAAATGGTGTAAATTTAGTGCGTCTGTGGTCTTATTCTAAAGTGCAAAAATCTGAAAATTATCAAAGTTCTTTAAGATTTTATTTTGAGACTTGTTATTCCAAGGGATTAGGGACTTCTGGAGTGGTTTTCTTAATGCCACATAAGCCATCAACAAACTGCCAGCACAGTTGAATAATTATTTTGTAATAATATATATAATATATAA
>NW_010176989.1:3108-4735 GCF_000695765.1 Mesitornis unicolor | reverse complement strand
GATTCTGTGATATAGGTATGTTGTCTTTTCTAACAACTCTAAGTTACTGAATACTGTACTTCCCACTTGATCTTGTAGCTAGAATTTGTATAAAGCTGTGAATTTCCTTGGCCAGTATTTATGTAAATATGGCACGCACTTACCAAGTAAATCTATTCCTTTATTAAATGAGAGCCACACCTGCAGAAGTAAGGTGTTCCAAAACGAAGTAGAAAATATATTGATGCTCAGCCCCTTCACATCTCTAGATTTAACATCAAAGACTTATTTATATGACCAATTTTAGCTGTCAACGGTTAAAAATGCAATTAAGCGAATTGACACGACTGAAATTTCTAAACTTCCTCGAAGTCAAGTGATGCTGAAGCAAACTGGGCTGGAAAGATGTCCCTTTGAGGTGAAACAGGAGAAGAAGTGGTTAACTGTTACCTGTTCATTTATCTGAACTCATAGCCTGTAGGCAAAAATCTGAGTGATTCCTTTCTCCGTTACTGTATCAGCAATTTATTTTTCATTATGGCCAGCAGCTGAAAGATTAAAATATTCATGAACAGATCTGAGTATGAGGGTTGCATTGGGCATATTGCAGAGCAATGAGGGAGAGCGGCTCTGAAGTGGCTCTTCAGCTCTCGCTGGAGTTACAAACCTGCAAGGTAGGTGTTACAGTGAGAAAAGAGCCCGTAAAAGCAAATTAAAGTCGCTAGTAATTGATAACAATTATAAGGAGGAACAATAAAGAAGTCTTTTTCTATTCAGAGGCTGTAGAATTTCCATTTAACTGTAGAGTCAAACTGCTGCTGCAGCAAAATTCACTTTTTTAAAAGCCACAGACATATGCACACACATAAAAATGTGAGCAAGGTTGAGAAGCCAAGCACTAAAAAGTTTGCAAGTGCCAGAATGAAAAATGCCTTTGCAATCTTAGTTTGACATCCAAGTGCCTATACATTATGATATGGGAGCAGATATTTAAAATATTGCCTAATTCACTACAAGTGACAGTGCATGCTCTTTAAATTCTTCGCTGAATTAATACAGTTCTCACAGATTTTTCTATTTTATTTATTTTATTTTATTTTATTTTATTTTATTTTATTTTGTTTCATTTCGTTTCATTTCATTTCATTTCATTTCATTTCATTTCATTTCATTTTATTTTGATATTATTTCATTTCATCTTTCTATTTTAAATTTTTTTCTATTGAAGGTAAAATTTTTCTATCTGAAATCACCACAAAATTTAATTTATTTATTTTCCCAATGCCTATGTGAAATAACAGACTATTTTATCCTTATTTGATTTGTCGGAAGCTGAAAGTATGGATGGGTTAAGGTCAAAGGGATCACAGTTTCACAGAATCCCAGACCGTTAGGGATTGGAAGGGACCTCAAAAGCTCATCCAGTCCAATCCCCCTGCCGGAGCAGGAACACCCAGATGAGGTTGCACAGGAAGGCGTCCAGGCGGGTCAGTTAATTTCATGTGTCTGAGGCCTGATTTTTGAAATAAAGCAGTATTTTTAGAAATTGGTGTGTCTGGAGCAGAGGTCCCTGTGACAACCGTTACAGTCTGAGTGCTTCACGCTTAAAAAAACCAGACCATGTGGTTGCAGTTTTCACGTCTTGTAC
>NW_010176989.1:0-3078 GCF_000695765.1 Mesitornis unicolor | reverse complement strand
GGGGACAGCCAGAAAAGGGGAAAATGTCCAAAATTCCATGTACGAGCTCAGTCTTTCACTCGATGGAGATTGTGCAGGAGCCTTGCAAAGCTTCGATGTGTTCAGAGAGGAGGGAATTTCTACGAAATAGAATTGCTCATGTTCAAAATCACAGCACAACGTATGAAGGAGGGGAAGACAGGAAGAGAGTGAGATCAGGCTAAAATAATCCTAATAAATACTATTTTTATTATATACTATACAACATCTTGGCTTTCCTTATTCTCTCCTCAGAAATAACCATAGTCTTATTTCTTACATTTTCTAGAAGTTTCCAGGCTCATTCAGATTTCCAGTATGGAAAATGTCAGCTTAAAAAACTATAGTTGGGTAAATTTAAAATAACTTTTTCTACTGGAAAGTATTGGCTATGGTTATCTCAGCCACCTGCTTGTCTAGTACTTTACGGCCTCATTCTGCTCTAAATTTCACCCATTTAAGCCCAAAATAATTTCATTTTTGTAGAAGAAATAGCATCAGTGCAAAATGATATAAAAGAATTAAAATATTGTTAAAGAATATTATATTAAAGAATTTATTTCATTAAGAAACAAGTAGTGCCTAATTAATTGTAGTGAATACTGACCAGCTTAAAATGAAGTAATGAAGTATGGCTTTTTTGCCTTATGAAGTATTTAGTGAGTATCTCTAGGTCCACTTTTCCAACTTGTCTTCAATTATCTGCATCCTGACAAGCAGATAAGCAATTTAATTTACACAAAACCTTTTGTTTTCCAAAACCAGAGCAATCCCTCAGCTAAATAACACGGAGGAGTATATATTTTCTGTATATCTTTTAGATATTCAGATAAGATATTTATAAAAGAACAATCCCATGCCAAAGGACCAGAGATCTCTCTTACTTCTTTTTTTTGTGTAAATCAGGAGTTATTTCAGCGCCGTAGAAGAAAATCCATGGCTTTAAACTGGGGCAAATGAGAGGAGTGAACTAATTTTAATGAAGTTACATGGAATGAACACTGTTAGGACAGTTTCTAGTCTATTTTCAACTGTAAGTGGGATAAAAAGGTAATCCTTAAGTGTAAGTCAATACAGAGAAGGGCAGAAAAGTCACGAGTACGAACTAAAAAAAGTACAAATTATGATAGATTACACAATTTTTTCTCCTTTTTTACCTTTTGCATGCTGAAGTAAGAAGTGAAATATCTATGAATATCTTGTCCAGCAAATCTATTTTGATGAATTATGGTCATATATTGTACTATATATTATAGTCAGTAAATTGCACTGACTTTTGCCTTACTTGTGCTGTAGCAAGCACAACTGGGATGACTCTTCCCCTGCTTATGTTGCCCTTATTTTCTTACTAATCTGGAAATTAAGAGTATCAGATAGCATCTTGGACTTTGCACGTATCTGGAGCTAAGTCAAGTTTTTCATGCACATACATTGCAGTGGCTTTTTGTCGTCCCAGCTGCTGTCTTACTTGCCCTATCTCCTTTCTTTGAACGGTGGCGACTTCGTTTCTCACAGGAAAATCCAGTTTCTTTTCTTTGCTAATGACCTTACGAGTCCGCTTCAAGTCTCATGCAAACATGATTTGAAAAATCAGTATTTCATGAAATTAATTTATTTTAAATCTTACTATTTTGAGAATAGGAGGAGTGCGCAGGAAATAAGTTCCTGCGATTTTAGTAATTCAGTAATTTCAGGAACTGATGAAAATATTTGGCATATGATCTATCTGTCTGTCTGTCTATCTATCTAAATATAGATAGATATAGATGATATAGATGATATATCATCTAAGAAGAGCTATGTGGAGCTGTCTTCTTTTTCTGACGGACCACACAAGGACAAGAGGCCTCAGCTCCCCTTCTGCCTCACCTTTTCTTCTGAAAATATTGTAATTTTTTGAAATAACATAGTCACTTCATGAAATACTAGTGGTAGGATACTGACAAGTTATACTTCTTATTGTATGGCTTTAAAAATAAATAAGTAGAACCGTACAATTTTATAAATACATTTTATAGAAAGCAGGTTTCGAAGGTATCAATCCGAAATAATCAGGAATTATGTACCACAGATAATGCTTACTTACAATACTTCATTGCAGTTGTGAAAAAATTAGGTTTTTTAACCAAATGTGAGCTTTACAGTATGACCATAACATGTGTTTAAATAGCTGAAATATTTCCTCACACTTGTGCAAGTTATTCACATATTAATTACTGTTATATATTTTGAATAAAATCATAACCTTAATTTCAAGGAAGCATTAGCTGAATAGATATCCAGAAAGATTTGCCTCCTCCCCACTGATTTCGAGAGTTTCTTGACAGACTCTACTCAAAGACCTTTTATTTCCTTATCTTTTTAATGATTATAATCTTAATAATTACCTTATGGTTCACATTTCTAGTGACTTCAGCTGGTGTTGGGTTGGGTTCTTGGTGAATGGTTCTTAAAAGAGGTGAAACATTTAGAAATGTGTTAGTTCCTACATTATATTAATAAATAAACATCAATTAATAATAAATATTCTGTTTTTATAAATCTAGCCAACAAGAGAGTGTCAAGTCAAGATCACGCAGCTACAGAAAAACCTTTTAGAAAGGATGATGAATTTGGAGATCTTTCAGATATAGAAGAATGAAAGCTGCCTTACTTTTCATAGCATATTTATTTAATCCTATTGGCAGTCTCATATATCAAGGTTTCTTCTTCAATGCAGTTTTAAGGGCACAAAAGGAGAAACTGTGCCTTTTGAAACAATTCTTCAACTGAAATTCTTAACTTAAGTCTTCTCTTAACTCAATTCCTCTTCTGAAACATCCTTCATTGAAGTAAATATGTATTTTGAATAAAAGGTATCCATATTAACCTGTGAAGAATAATGATCACAAAATACCTCTATTTTCCATTGCATTTGTTTCATATCCATTTTAACCAAATTCCTTTCAAAGAGGCAGAGTAGGACTCATGTTACTAAGAAGTTGGCTGCACTGTTTTGAGAGAAGAGCATTTATGTTCGTTTTTGTCCAGGTCTGAGCTAAACAGAACTGATTTTCTATT
>NW_010176988.1:0-81866 GCF_000695765.1 Mesitornis unicolor | reverse complement strand
TGAGGTCCCTTCCAATCCCTAACGTTCTGCGCAGGGATATACATGCGCAGGTCAAGGCAGGGGCTCTGTTCAGCATCCACAGCGAGTTGTCGTAGCTGTAGGTTTTTTAAGTCTGACCATTACCTCACCAAACCCCTTAGAGGTTAGTATGGCTCTAAGTACAGGTACTGTATTTCCAGCATAGTTACAAAAGAAAATAAGTATGCAAACAACTGTGCCCTTGTTTAAGCAAAGCACTTGATTTAAAAGTGCCTGAGCAATTTACTCTGCTTCCTTGAAAAGAAATTGTTTGAGAACTGTTTGCCTCACAGTAATGGCCACATATAGATACAGGAGGCCATGGGTTGCTTTCATTAAAAAGAAGAGCATCCCCTCTCCTTACTTTTGTGCTGCCATGTGTGCTTGCTCCTGCAGGAGGATTAGTGTTCGCAACCCCCGTGGCAGTAATGGGAGGTGGAGGTGGAGACAAGACCACTTGCCGTGTGCTTGAGCACGGTCCCTGGGCTAGGAGCATTAGGCACTGGTGCTGAGGCAGGGTAGTGGAAATGCATCCAGTGTGTTTTCAGCTGGTAAGAAGGCAGGTGGGGGAATAGGCATGGGTTTTAGCCCAGCTTTGACTGGCAGCAATTGGTGAGACAGGAGTGAGAGCTGACAGTAGAAGAAGGATGTCTCTCTCTACAAGCTGTGGTTAATCTGACAAAAATAGGCAGATCCAGAAGAAGGTACATGTGCAGAAGAGCTCGGTTCGGTCAGCTATTGCTTCCATAGTTCTTGGTAACGGCTCATCTCATGGCTTCCCACATTTTGGGGAGATTTTTGCCTGGTCTCACACATGCATGCATTGTACAGACATGTATGCATACATGATGTGTGGAGTTAAATGAATGAGAAGTGTGTGTGTATATAAAGAGATATGGGACCGCACAAGTGTGGGAGTGAAGGAGGCTGAAAGAGACAGATGCATGACTCCTCTGCCTCCTAGGCAGACCTGTCATTTCTGGCTATAGGATTGGTTTGTTTATTCTGTTTAATGATACTGACCTTTATGTTGAATAGGTTGGCCTGTTGCAAAGCTAGGATTTGTTGCCTGTTGGGACTTCAGTTGTTTGGAAGACTGAGGTTTTTTTTTACACTACATCGGGTCCAAAGAGAATGATTACTGATGACCTAGCTGCCCTTATAACTCATTTGCCCTTTAACTTTTGACAGACAAAGTGACTTCAGATTTAGTCATATGTTAGAGACTGTCTAAACTTGAAGAACATTCTGGTAATAAATGATACCTTATGGCAAAGGGAAATTGAAAGTGCTTTTGAAAATTCCTATTCTTATTATGTATTTCATGTACTTTTTTGGAGGAAACTAATCTTGACTTTGCATTGTGAGTTTTAGAGAGGGCTTATCTTGAAAAGTAGGAAAAAGTAATTTGGATATATTGGATGGAGTATTGCCTCAAACTGTGTTGTCTTTTACAAGACATCTTATGCCACTGTCACTTAATCTGTCTCTGAAAGAGCAATCAGTTTCTCTCTTACAATGTAAGAAAATGTTGCTAAACCTTATTTGATTTTGGGACCGCCAGTCTGATTCCACAATCTATTTTAGCTAAGCAAATCCCTCAGGATTTGCACAGAAGGGTTTATGCCTGAGATGTTTTGCCAAATAGCCTTATTTGTTTTTTAGTTCCTAGGCTCGTAGTAGCCCTGATACTGCAATGCTTATGCCTAAGATTAATTTTAAGCATGTGGCAATCTGTGTGCGTTGAACACATCAGCTGGGACTGGGAACTTGTGCTGTTTTGACTTTCACGTCATTGGTGGCAAAGCTTTGTTCGTACTTCCAGACCTCTGCTGCCTGCAGCGGAAGGGAAGGGGCCTGTGGAGATCCACAGGCTGCGCAAGTGGCCCTGCAGTTCGGTTGATAGCCCCATAAATACGTCAATCAAAAATCCTGTCCTGTTTGCTTCCCCTCAGCTGTATTGATTCTGCTGGGTGGAAAGCAGGAAGGGCTTGGGGGGTAGGGGGGAAGATAAGATTTTTTAGTACTGTTTTTAATGGTAAGTTAAGCAGCACTCTTTCTGACTTCACACAGGAAAGGGATTTGCTGAGTAAGAAAGTGCTAATTTCACATCGTTGTTTTTCACAGTAGAGCTAACTCTGTAAGTACCAAGCCCGAGAGGAACGAGAGCATAGTCAAATTAATGAAAAATAGGTTATGATGATAAATTATTCAAGTGGATAAAATTACTTAGGATTCAGAAGAAGCTGAAACTTAAGGGTCAGATCCTTTTGTGGTATAAAAAGATTCAGCTTCATCACTTTCAGGGAAACAGTGGGAACTTACATTATTCGGTTGAGAATCTGACTATGATTGGCAGCATAAGCAATCATTTAAAACTCGGTGGTGCATATTTCATCTACTTTGGGTGACAGCCATAAGGTGAATGTTTTAAATTCTGACATGGCATAGCCTTTCTTTTGAGATCTGCAGTGTAATTTTAAAGGAGATGAGATAAAAGTCATGCCTCTCCAAAGGCACCTTTTCTCTGATGTTAAAGGAAACAATGTAGAAATATGCCCACTAAATAAATCATCAGGGACTTTCAGAATAGAGCACATCTTTCTGTTTTAAAACTTGTAATACAACGCAAGATGTTCACCTTAACTCCGTTTCTTTTGTTCAGCAATTTTTCCGTACAAGGAGGCATATATATAGAGAAAGCAAGTCTGGAGAAGACACCCCATCAGAAGAGGCTCCAGTGAACAGAAATATGAAGATCTTTTGACTTATGGCACGGAGCTTCCAGAAGGTAAATCCTCATTGATCCTCCTCACATTTCCAAGGAGAGGATAGTGGAGAAAAGACTGAGGGCTGTTATTTTGCCGAAGGTGAGTGTCAGCAACATGCGAACATACCTGGGTCTGCAGAATAGCCTCTGGTTTTTTAAGTACCTTAGCCAACAGAGTAGAGGACATGTATTAATTTGGGTTCTGCTGCTTTAGGGTGAATTTTCAGTAACATTTGTCTTCATGCATGCAAACACACAGAGCAGTGTAGGGAAGCAAAGGCTGGCACAACAGGATTAAGGCTGGTGTCTGAAGTTAGAATTTGCAGCAAGTTGCATCTCTAGAAAAAGAAAATGCCCCAAACTCAAGAACTCCTGGCAAGTTCATCTACAGCACTAATTTCTGAGATTGAAATGCATCCTACCGAATAGTAGTCACTGAAGTCATAGCTACAGCTGCTAAGCCACTGCTCTGGTAAGTGGAGAGAGGAAGAAACACCTCCAGAGAGTAGTTCATGGCTTAGGCAAGATGAATCACCTGCTCTTGTCTGAGAACTGAAGGTCTACACCTCTTTTATCTTTCTGATTAGTCTAATGCCCATAGTTAGATGAGTTGAATATAGGCTTTAAATATCTGTGGCATGTAGCAGCATTAAGACACAAGTGCTCAAATTAGGCCAGCATGGTACAGCCTCCTTAACACTTTGCACAGCCATTGCTGTGGGGAGGATGCTTCTTTATCCCCAGATGACTCTCTCAAGCTTCCCCTTATGAGCAGATGTGAGCGGGAGTGACAGTTTCTCCAAAGTGAGAGTATTTTTAAATGTCAAGAAGCTTTATTTCTTAATGTGCTAAACCATATAAATTCCCCAGATAATATACCTCATAAATGAAGGGAGGCTAATTAGTGGGAAGGTAATGAGAGAGCATTTACAGAGGTTACAGCCCAAGGTCTGGTCACTGCTATGGAAAATGTGGGAAAGGGGTAAAAACTGCAGTCTGCTTTGTTCCTCTAGTACTGCAATGCATGGTTGTTAATTAACCCCAGCAAGGGCAGATTTAGAATGGCAAAATGAGGAGAAAAATGTTAAGGGACTATGAACTTTGCCTTTCCTTTCTCTCCCCTTTGCCTCCCATTGTTGTCCCTAGGCTGCCATGAGCTCCTTACTGCTACACCAACCTGTCCTTGCTTCCATAGCAGTGCTGGGGCTCCGTCCAGCTTTCCCTGCATTACAACCACACTCTGGGAAACTGTGCTTTATTCCAGGAAAAGCCAAAGGTCTATTGGAACACCTCAGAGTTCCTTTTGGCATAGGCCAGCAAGGTTACCTGGGCGCCCAACTCCTTTTTAACTGAGAGTCAATTGCCCATTTGCGAAAGCAGAAGAGAGCACTTCTTGACCTTTTAGTATTGGTAGTGTAAGTCTGTTATGGGTTTTTGAGCACTTGCATACAAAGGTATGGAGAGTTGTGTGAGGACTCAAGACAGACTGTTGAATTAGTATGCTCTCTGTGGTAGAAGCAGAAGCTATTGTACTGACTGCACGGTAAAGGATTCAAATGGCAAATTTGTGTTCTGGGTTACTTAAGCCTGAATAGAACTATAGGGTCTCATTCTAAACTCATATGAATTGATAGGATCATTCCCTTGACTTTAATTGAGCTGAGAGTTGAACCTTGAAACGAAGCCTTGGCATACCAGTAACTGAGACTTTAAAAGCATGAATTTACAGTTTGTCAAAATATCAAGGAGATACTGCTGATGAAACAACATCTATTCTGTGTACTAAATCACAATGTACTTAGTGAAACGCAGACGTCTCTTGAAAGAAAAGACCTATTGAAAACCATCCCCATGTTGAACAAGGGTCATCCATTTGCACAGCTTTTAACAGTGGCCACTTATATCTGAAAAGCTATGGGTTCTCTGGGACATGAAATCAAAATGCTTGGGGCAAATGCAACTGAAGGAACATGCGGTCAAATCAGCGCTCACTGCAAAAGAATCGTCTGTGTCTATATACTGATTGATGGAGCTGGGTGGAGAGGGAACAAAATGATGAGCTGCAGAGATGTGATGACTGAAGTATAACTGATGAGAAGTCAAATAAGATTTTAAAAAAGGAAAAGAATAGCAATAATGTCAGCTCTCACAAAAGAAAAGAAAAATACTAACAAGCAGGTGTAGCGAGAAAAGGGGCATGTTGCAAGCAACCGAATTTTATCCATCTGAAGTTGATCAGACCATTGTGGAGAAAAATCGTAGACAGAGTGCCAGGGAGGATTTTCTTCTTTGTTTCCTCTCAAAACTTAAATTTTACAGAGCTACTCTCTTCATCATTTTATTATTGGTCCAGTGTTCTTAAATATTTGCATTAATTGCACTTCACCTACCTTTGAAGTTTTCACTAGCCTAATTACCCATGGATTTTTTGTTCATGTTTAGCCTAAACTTTTCCTTCCTTTGCTTATAGTCATTACTTCTTTTTCTGTTTCCTTCTGAGACTTGGTGTAATTTCGTTCCTTCATTTACATTGTTACCTTGAAGATATTTACAGGCTGTGTTCATTTTCCTCCTGAGATTTCTCTTTTCCCCTGTATTGCACTCTTCAGTTCCTTACTTTTTTGTTCTCTTTCTCTAATTTGTATGCTCCACACCTTTTATCACTGGTACATTTCAGCATTTTGACTGATTTTACATGGGATCTTTTTCTCGTATGTTTAAGACTAATAGTTATGTAGCAGAACTGACCTTAAAATTCTGTAAGGGACATTTCCACAAGAATACTGCATAATATTCTCTCTTTTATCACAGTGCTTTGTGATTTTAATGTCCATCAGCAACCAATTTCTTGCATTGCTAAGAAAACTGCCTCAGTTGTGCAAAAAAAAAAATCTATAACCTTCATTTTTTTTCAAGTAGGATTTTATATTTTCATTGCTTTAATTTCTCACTGATGCATATCTTATTTGCTAGCTGCCCAGACTTGCACGGGTTCTGCATAACTTGTGGTAGATGTGTGAGTCTGGTGCTTGTATTTGAACAAGCAGGCAGATTCTGTGCTCTGCAATTAAAATGCAAGGATGTCATTCGATGTGCATGTCCTGCTTTGGATGCTTTTCCATTTAAGAAAGTCTAGGCCAGGTTTACAGCTATATGTAAGCACACTGATGCCTAACAGGATTTTCAGAAGTGACTAGGCAGGCTGAGTTCCTAATCCTTAATGTCCTGAGAGTGGAGAACTGAGAATCAGAAACATCTTGCTTAGCTATTTGAGATGAGGCATTGTCTTTCTGTTCTTTGCAAATGGACTGATTAAGAATATCCACAAATAAACAAGTAGATTGGATGTTTAAAATTGTAAGATTATACTTTTCCTTACAGTCTCTGGCCTCATATTTGTTTATAAAGGTTACCTAATAGAGGGACAGCTGCAATGTGAGAATGCGCCTGTGTTGACAGTACAGTGCCAGGGAAGGGGAATCTTGAGTCTGTCAGAAAAAGAAATGTGTATGGCAACACATGAGCTGGAGAAGATACAGCTCCTTTGCCCTGACCCCCTGTTGTCACTGGCTGCTGTCAACCGAAGGCTTGGGTTTCAGTGTTGTGAGAAACCTTAGGCAATCTCGCACAATGCAAGTGAGAAAATGACAGCCCTCTGATGATGCAGCTGGTTTTCCTGATCGGCGTGATTGTACGAGAGTGCTGTACTTAGTTATATCGATTTGTCTCTGGGAGCTCTTTCTGCCACATAAATCTCATCGAAAATCTTTAAAAATCTTGCCCCAGAAGGCCACTATGTTTTCTTTCTCAGTGAAAAGAAGCAGAGCCAGGAATTAATTTCTCCAAGTTTCAACTAGAACGGTCCATTTACGAGGCAGGTCCGAGTGCATCTCTATTTTACATTTTGAAACATTTAAAAACAGCATTGCACTTTATGATTAACCTTCACATCTAAGCAGTATTACAAAGAGCTGTATCTATCTCCTCTCCCTTTCTTTCTTAGTTTGAGAGGCTTGAATAAAGAAAAACACCTTTCTTTTAGATGGGAGAATTTGAAGGATCGTTGTGCTTATTGTAGTTCAAGCTTGAAGTACAATGGGGGCCACATTATAAAGATACTATTTGTGCCACTCTAGTTAAAAAGACTGATAGTGCTTCCCTGATGAAAGTTTTTTTAGAGTAACTAAAATGATTTTTTTTAAACAAATAAATATTTTACATCAAGAATCAAGTCTTTCAACTTAGCCAGAGCTAAGTATTATAGGGCTATAAATGTTTCAGTAACACTAGAAGTTTGGTAACGTTGTCATTTTTTTCCCCTCTTTAATAGCTTGGTAAATTTTTCCTTGGCTTGTTCTTGCTCTGCACAGATGCAGTGGTCTGTCCACACAACGTAATAGGAGACTGGAGACTTCATTTCTTTCTCCTCTTTTCCTCTTCTAAACAAACTAATGCCAAGACCTTTTAAGACCAATATATGCAAAAGTGTCATTTATTCATTTAAACTGTGCAGTCCAGTGCAGCTTAAATGTCATTACTGCACAGCAAACAAACCTAACTTCATAAAACCAGGGCATGGCAAGCAACATCCGATTAGACAAGCGTCCTCCTACAGGTGCAGACCCATTGGCAACAAAGGAGGGTTTTACGTTAATCCAGGAAATTAACAGGCCATCATTTTGTCATTTATTGCCAAGGGATACACCACTACATTTCTGTAGAGACAGCTTCAAAGAAGTGAGCATTGTAGCAGTCCCCCCAGGTGGAGTAAGTTTGTGGATACGGCACAAATTGTGCTAATGAATCCTGGCCCAGCGAACGTTCATGTGTTTGTGAGTTTAGTCTCCAAAGTTTCTTTGTCTAAATATTCTTATTCTGACATTATGGTAAATTATTTGAAATTGCTACGGCAAATAGATGAGAAATCTAATGCAGTAAAGCAGCAGGGTTTCTGAGGACTGGAACAGACAGTGTCTAACAGTACATGTCATAATTTTGTCACAAGTATAAGCTCTCATACCTGCAGCATACCAGCATGTGATTTTGGTAGGTATCCAGTTCCATGTATTTACTGTGCATAACTTTATCATAATTTCCAGAGTGAAATGTATAAAGAATGACTCAGAGTGATTAAGGATAACACAGACAACACATTATTTAAGAAGATTGTTCTGGTCTTTACAAGTGTGGAAGTGTTTTTTTCAAATAACAGTTCAGACTGACTGACTGGAGTTCAAATCCTTGTCCCAGAGTTGAAAATCTTGCTCTGATTTGTGCATTTTTTTTTTTTTGCATTTTATGCACCAGGATTAGTGCCTTTATTGTCAGTGACCTGCCAGACTGAATAATCATAAAATACAAAAAAGTTCAAAGTCAGTTTCTGAGCCTCCATCATGTTCTAGAAACCAATTCCATGTTTTTTTGAACTGTCTTTGGATTTCCAAGTTCCCCTTGAGCAGCTCTTGTGTGCCTGCAATATTGATGGTGCAGGTTTATGGGAGTGCTGTAAACATGTCCACTAACCCTTTATGACAGTCCAAATTATATTTCTATCAGGAACAGCATTTCTCCAGCTGACCTTCACCACTCCTTTATGTTTCCTGCACCAACCCCTTTTATCCTTAGCTGAGACAAACACAGGCAGAAGAGAGCACTAGCTGGCCACTGTTTTCATAGGAAAAAGGACTTCCTAAAGCTACTTTCTGGGCCTTACTTTCAGTGTTGGAGGAATGATATTTGTGTCTCCCTTTCCTGTATTCAGCCCTCCTACTCCCTCCCCAGATAAAATGTGCTTTATTTGCTAAGTAGCCTGGAAAGAGTTGTGGCAGCCTCTAACTCACTGCTGCCCCAGAGAGACTGTGCAGTGGGAAGGCAAACTAAGTGGAAAGTGTTTTCCCTTGAGTAATCAAAATATATTCTGGAGTTTGGATTTTCTCACTTCATCAAAATACTAGCTTCAGCTACGACAGGAGTAACTTGTGTGCTGGCATTACTGTGCACACAGTAAAGTTCTTCTGGACTTTACCAATATTTAAAAGGTACATAGTGAGTGCCCAGAACTGTGTGCATCTGTGAAGCATGAATAGTCCATTCACACTTATAGGGGCGAAACAGAGCGTGGTCTAAGTAGTGGGCTCAGCAGTGTTTCAAAAGATAAGATGGAGTAAGATGGTAAGACTGAGTAATCATTAGCATAACAGCTTTATATAGATACACACATATATATATGTATACACACACACACACATATATAATGATATATCTACATAGTTAGTATACAATGTGGTTATGAATGTATGTATGCTATCCAGATGATAAAAGAAAGGAGATGCAAGAACAAGAGCTGAATGAAAGAAAAGCTTGCCCTCCAGCTTTGGTCTGGTTGGTCTAGAGGCTGAGTACGCAGGAGGGGTGGCCAGAGATGGCTCAAACCAAGTACTGCCTGCAGCAGGGATATGACCTTCCAGTGGAGTGAGAAGGGAGACAGCTAACAGCATTTGATGATGTCTCAGCTGACATACGATTAGAGAGTTTTTTTTGATTTTGCAAGGTAATTGTTAACAGACAACACAATGAAATGCTGAAGTCTTGGCACCACGTTTTATATATTGTGATTCTTCTGCCAGACATCTCTGTTTGCATGTGGTTCTTTCATTTCATAGTTCTCAGAAGCAACATCTGAGTCCCTTTGTCTTCTGCTGCACTTCATTCTGGTAATCAAATAGTTAACCTGTACTATTTTTCAGGAATCCCATTTCACTCCTTCCAGAATCAATGATAAAATTCTGGCTGTGCAAGCAAGTGAGCCCATGGGCCAGATGGATATTTGGTATCAAAACATTTGAAAGGCTTTTTCTGCAATAAAGAGCTATATGAAGTATCTACTCTAAAGAAAAGTACCAATCTCTTTTCTCCAGGGCATTTGTAATCAATATCATATTACAGGTTGATTAAATACCAAGATATTAGAATGGTGAATCTCAAAGTGTAGCTTTGACTTTTCTGTGTTACTGAAAAACAACTGTAAAATTTGTTTAGAGAAATGTTGACAATACCAGAAAACAACAAAATCAAAATACCATCATAGTTGCTATTTCTGAACGCATGAAACTGGCAAGGGGAAAACACTCATTATTGGATTGGTATCTGGCAGATGCTGTAGATGGGCAGAATATGATAACCCTGTGGGCTAAGTATTTTGCCTGTTTACTTGTGCTTTGTGCAAGGAGATAATAGAAAGTGTGGAATAATTTCTATGCATAGCTTCTTAGACCAGTATCCAGCATGTGCATAAAAGGAGCCTCTCATAAAGCTGGTAGTGTCCACGTGAAGCCACATAGAAAGTTTGAAATCTCTTGTCTTCAGAGATTTATAGTAAGAGGTGTGTCTGGTATAAGAAACTGTCAATTTGATGCATTTGAAACTGTGACAAAAAAAGGATGAGAAAACAAACGCCATGTGAAGAGGCATGGGTAAGTCAGCCGTAATTTGGACCAATAACAGGTGGCTTGTCACTAGATTCCTTTTATCCATTCAGGCTTTTCGGTTTTGGCAGCAGATATTAAGGTCATGTCCACCTGAACATGAGTGATAAAGGCTGGGACTGGTGTGAGAAGGAGGAGGCAGAGAGAACCTGGCTCTGTACTCCCTAAAAAATTTGAGCCATCAAAATGCCCAACAGTAGCAAAACAAATGTGCATCTAGCTCTGTTTTTTGGTGCTGACAGGGATCCCTTGGTATGTGGGAGAGAAAAGTACATGAAATGAGTAACAGAGTGAAGAGTGCACCCTCTGCAAGCTGCCCATAAGCAGACGTACAGGAATGCTGTGTCAGAGATTGAGACGGGCAGTTACACCCCCACTTTCTCCTTCCCTGTCCCTACACCAGAGTAGGTGAAGAATGAAACCCTGTCAGAGAAACCAGAGTTTCCAGAGCTCTTTTCAATGTCTTGTTAATAAAGTTTAGGTTTATTCTTTGGGGACATTTTGGGGTTAATTTTATTTTATTAAAGGAGATTTGAGAGTTTGTTTGTTCTAATAAGCTGGAGCTGTAATTGGGAAATGGGTTAAGCTTGCTTCCAATTAAGATAATTGACGTGAATACCCAATTGCATCCTGAGAGAGAGAAATAAGTTTCCCAGCTGAGCTGTAGAAGAGAACAGCTTTGTCTAACAATGTAGGTAGAAGCAGATGTTTAGTAAAACATGTAAAAGCAGTCAGGATGGGATTTATTCATTTGTTTATTAATTAAGATGCATGCATGAGTGGACAGCCAGCAAAGTTCTAAGTTAAGAAAGGCAAAGTTCCAGCAGAGGGTACAAAGAAAGCTATATACAAGTGATTTAGTGATTGGTTTTGTGTGTTTTTTAGTTTTAGTTTGGAGGCTTTTTTGGGGTGGTGCTTTTTTTTTTTGGTTGGTTGGTTGTTTTTACTTTCCTAAAGGAGGAACTACCCCAAAGCTTTTTGGAAGATTCAGGTCATCATGTCCCCTTGCATACAGTTGTCTTGACTGTGTTTCACTGGTCAGAGTAAATCTCTTTCACTTAAATAAAGACACATGATAAGGTCCTATCAGACGATGAATACCTAAACAACTAGGAGTAATATATATGGGTTTGTGCACTCTGTGGCTTGCCAAAGTTAAAAAATGCATAACAAGTGCTGGAGCGATTCTGAAGTAGTGAGTGACTGAGGACTTCTGACTATGTTGATATTTGCTTTCTAATTTGTGAGGCATAAGGAAAGTGGAATGAGCTTTTCTGACTGGAAGGACAGAGATGCTTGGGGATCTGATGTGGGGACAGACAGCTGCTGAGCGCCTGTTAGTAGGTACCTTTACTTTGGAGAAAAGAAAATGTGGAGGATGGGTATTGGCTAGACATCTGGCTGTACTAAAAACAGGGAAACATGTACTAGATCTGGTAAGAAAGAGGAAAGATTTCAAAGGCTTTGGATAAGAATCCTTTTTTTTTTATGTCTGTACCTTATGCAACAAACTTAGATTTCATTTGCAGCATCAAAAGCAACAACATCCGATATTAAAATTGGAGGGACAACACTGAATTCACTTGGGTGTACATGTAGGTGATCATTTTTGCAATTTTTTTATGCAAGTACTAAGACGTTGGTTAAATTTATTGCTCTTTTCATTGGTTTCCTTGTTTGATCTGTCCTTGAAATTCAACAAGGATTGGTTAAACTTTTCTAAAGTAAGAGACTGTAGGCTTCAATGGCCTGGTTTAACTCACTTGTCTCTGTGATGACTTTGGTAGTATTAATGAGAAATTAACTGCAGGGGTGTTGTGTTCTGTGTGTTGCTTGTTGGGGGGGAGTTACTTTATACAGATAAACCTGGTAAATTAATGTCTGAGAATCAGATACGTTTTCTGGCTGAAATGCTAGCCTTTAGTTAAATTTTCTTTGTGACTGAGAAGGTCTTTGATGTAGTAAATCACATAGGAAGATAAGAAATATGGCAGATTCCTCTTTCATGTAAATAAAAGCGATAGGGTCCCTCTGTTCTGCTTCTGGCACTCAGAGTGCCAGTACATGTGGGGGGTTGCAGGGCCTGGACCACCTCTCAGCAGGTGGACAACCAGGATTGCTCCTCTTGCTGCTGCTGCTGCTAACGTCTTTGTTTAGAAGACAGAAATCTCAAGCTGATGTTTTGTCAAAAGTGGTAGGGCTGTTCTAATGCAAAAAGTATCAGAGCGAAGAGATGGAGGAACTGCAGCTTCTCTATGCTTGCACCTGCACGTGTGTGTCCTTACGGGAGGATGTGGAGGGGAAGTGGATAAATCCTCCATGTAGTTTCTGTGATTTGGTGTTCAGATAATGAGATACTGATTAAAAGTGTTTATTTTTAACTATGTAGACCTACATATTTATAGCCTTATGATCTACTATTAAGTGTCTAAAAATGCTGGTTTCTTGGGCTTTTCATACAGAAGATTTCTTCTTGACTTCCACCAAATATTTCAGGTGGATGTTTAGGCTAACTCCTCTCATCAGTTACAGAAATTACTCAGTTCTTTCATAAGACACATATGGGTCTCAGTGTTAAACTGACTGACTTTTTTGGTTCATTCTAATGCTTTTGGTGAAGTCCTGCTCTGCTGTGACCTTTCCTACTCTTTTCTTTGTCCTTGTATTTAGGAAGAAATTTAAACATGGTGGAACTTCTGGAGACACAGGCAGATCTTTTATTAAGGAAGAGTTAAAATGAGTATCTCTGGAGGTTGTTCTCCTTATGTATAAAGATATTGCAAACGACATTTGGACTCTCCATAAGTGAACTGAGCCTTTAAGTCTTTTCTGGATCTCATACTATGAAAGGCAAATGACTGAACAGTGTCATTACAAACTCTGTGAGCTTTATGTGCTTCAAGGAAGGTATTCCACTTCGACAAAGCTCCTGCTGACTTCCCGGGAAACCCTGGCTGGTCAAAATTTGGCTTACGATCATAGACTAATATCATACTCATAGTAACCATCAGTCAATGATGCCTTCTGAAACTATAGCACTCTTTTGGAAGGTCTCAGTGATCACAGAACAGTGATCCTACTGCTCTTAAAGCAAGTTGCAAGCCAGACACTTACAAATGGCATTTGAAAAACTGAGCCAATTTACCCCTGTGTCTTAAACTGATTGTAAAATCTTTTCGAAGGCTTATCTTTATGATAGCTTGGTAAATACAAACCATAGATTGAGAGAATTAGGAGGAAAAAAAACCCAACTTAGAAAAAACAATTTATTAAGTAGTATCATATAAATAACTTGTTACAAAAATCAATTTGCAAAAAGGCAAATTCACTCTGTGAGAAATTGTTGTTCAAATCGGTTTCTCATTAAATCCTTAAATGTCATTTCCCCCTGCCCCCCACCCCCAAAAAAGAAGCCAGTACAGTGAACAGGAAATATAAGGGAGGAAGTGCACACTTGCCATCTGACCACAACAAATTGCCCATCCACACTGCAGAAGAGATAATCATTCCAGCATGGGTCCCTGTGCTTCCCAGGGAAGCTTCCAGGTGTAAATCTCTTGGGTGTTAATAATCTTATCGCCTGCAAATGTCCCTCTGTGCTGAGCAGTGACCAGATCCATCAGATGCTGAGGCTCCCTTGGCACAACCAGGGGATGACATCGCGAGAGACTGTGGTGTGCCTGGAGCATGCCAGCAAGTAAATCTTCTCAGGTGGCGGCATCAGTTTCGATTTATGCTTGGAAGTATTTTTAATTAAAAAAAATCAATACCGAAAAGCACTTACTTTCTTCAAAAATCACAAATCGCAATAGGAGTTTGCCAGATTGATTCTGCTTAGTAACACAGTTAAGATGCACATAGCATTTATTATAAGGCCCTTCTTTTAAGTTTAATTTTTCAAAGCAATGAAAGTAATCACAGAATTAAAACAGTACAGTGATTCTGAAGAGTTTTTTTATGTGTCAAAATCCAGAACAATTTTGTGTTTGCAGTGTTGGTTTTTGTTGTGTTCACCTGAATACTTAATAATTCTATACATTTGTTTCTTTAATAAACACTAAAGTAATAGATTGTAGAAAACTAAAAGCTTATAGAAAGTGTCTTCAGGTTTATTTACATAAATAGTGCAGTTTCATAGGAAAGGTCAAAAGCCCGTGGGAGTGGAAAGGATTTCTCTATATGCTGGACTTATGCCTTATTTGTCAAATCGACTTTGTGGAAGGACAAATTTGAAGTTAGCAGCTCCTTTTTTTTAATCTTTTTTTATTTTTTTAAGAAAGAAAAAGACACATGCAGAAAAAAAATAAGAGCAGGTTGTGTAAAAGCTCCTTTGAAATCCAGTGACTGTATGCATAATATAACAGATCTGTGGCTTTTAAGTGCCATGGGCCTGCCTGGCATGTGACTGATTACCTCCCCCCCACCTTCCATGCAAGTCACTTTCTGTTCTTCCTGAAACTCCCAGCTGTCTGGCTCTTGTACTCCCTGTAACCCCAGCCAGGGCGTTTGGACACCTACTACTGAATTTTGTGAACTGTTCGGGAAAAGTGTTCAGTGTATGACAAACACGAGTCTGGGTTGAAAAGTGTTATATTGCAAAATGATGGGCAGGATCAAGATTGTCTCAGCTGTGCCTAAACAAACTACTGAGGAGAGAGACTGACGTTAAAACACTGTGTTGGCTGCCACGTTTTCTCCCCCTCCTTCTGGAGCAATGCATGAGGCTGTAGACATTAAATATGTTTTTGTTCCTCTTCTTCCTTAGGTACAGAAGCAATCTTTAAGAAAATAAGTCTTTCTGAAGGCTAAACTGAAAATAAAAACAGTTGTGGCTTTGACATTTATTGGAGGAGGCCACTGTTTCACAGGTCTAGAGGGGCTGGGAAAAAAACCCCTGCCTTTCACAACTTATGACATAGTTCGTACTCACTGGAAGTAGCATAATGACTGTTAATTTTTCAGCTCTTATTGACAAGGGAGCTCAAGCTACAGTGTTAACTGAAACACAAATGGCAGGGGAGGGCAGCATCCAATTGGGACCGTGAGCTTCTGAAACACCTTAGTGCAACTTATAGCCAAAGGAAACATGAAGAGATTTAAAACTGGTGGTGGCAGGAAGAGCTAACATGGTGGTGTTCGCAGTTAGCTGCTCAGAATCACTGTCTGTAATTCATCCTGTAGAAAGAAGGCTGTCGAGATAGATCTGCTGCAGAGGTTTAACACATTTTAATAATAATCATGACAAAGGGACTTTCTTACTTAGAGATTTGCATGGAAATGGCCTGGATTTAATTTGCTTGGTCTGGTGATGTATTTCTTCCTATCCATGCAAATGTCCCTCTGGCTGCTGTAGGGAATCCGGGAGTGTTAGAAGTGACTATGTGCTGTTGCCTCTGCTCAACACGGATAAGTCTGATGTTGAAACATGGCCAGCTTCCAATGTTCAGTATTTCCCTTCTTTTTGTTCATACTGTACATCTGCAGACACACATTCCCAAGGCCATTTCTCCCTGCTCTACTTCTTTATGACCATTCTGCTTTTTGTGGTACTACAAATTTTCACTTACTTGTTTTTTGTGGGTGCATTTTTTTTCCTGTAACAGAGAAATGGAAATGTTGTGCCTTGTAATGCAGCCTGCTACTTCCAAAACTAGGTCATTTGAAGGTTGTCTCTCAAATTCACATTCAACAGCTAGGAAATGCCTGTCTATGGAATGATGTAAGACCTGACCATTAATGAAATAAAAAAAATCAGAACAATATATCTGTCTTAGGACAAATTTAGAAAATATTGGTGTTGGTACAGGCGAAGTGTTCCTCTTCTACTTGGAATTTTACCCAGGATTTTCTTTTTACAAGCAATGGCGATAACTTGTTTTCCTCATGGTTAGACAGCGTATCTATCAACGTCAGGTTTAGGAACAAGTTCCAGTCCTGTGGCACTGTCAGTGGAGCCCAGTGGAAACCCCCAGGTTCCTTTGTTCAGAGCTTGCTGCAAGTTTCTGCCTCACCTCTCTTCTAAGCGGCTGTCTACACAGAGAGAAGTCCAGGCACAGCTGCAGTGGAGGCATCTGCTGCTGTGTCTCCCCATACCATGGGATAGAGTTGGTTTTAACCTGAAATAATAACTCTTCTGGAGTAAAAAAATCCCTTTTCTGGAATAAAGTGGCTGTTTGGGGAGCTGAGATGGAATAGCTATACCAGAAACCTTATTCCATTTCAAGTGTAGAGATATTATTGTTCTGCAGCAGCAAGGCTGGGAACATCTTCCATGTAAACATGCCTCCATCATGTTAACTCTACTGAACTCCTTAGTATCTTTTAGTGGGTCCCCTGTTGTTAGACCAGACATTTTTCCAAATTAAAAGCCAACTGCATTGCCCATCTCTCCACCTGGTTTAGCTAAACTTCCTAATAATATTTCTTCTTCTCAAATAAGTGTGTTTGTAAGAAGAGCAGGCTTAAAACAGCCTTAAAATCCACTTCATGGCCCAGTCTAACACTTTTTTTTATCTATAAATGTCAATTCTAGCATTGTGTGAAAGCATTGTTAAATACTCACTTCTATCATCTAGCACGCCGGCATGCAACAAGGTACAAAGAAATACTACTGCAAAGTTTTGTATTCACTGCAATATGGCACTTTCAATATTTAATATGCAGTACTGATTCTATAAATTGCACTTTGTGGTACTGCCAAGCAAGAAGGAAAGACAGAATTGAACTCTTCTTGCTGTGAGAGACACTAAATCTGTCTAATTTGCAGGAAAAAATAGATGTTAAAACCTAGATGCATAAATAATAATTTGGATGTGAGGTTTGCCATGAATTTTCTTAGAAGAATCCATTTGCTATTCAGGCACCATATTTGTGGTGACATAACATAATCTTATATATAGTATATTTACACAACAGGCACGAGTAGCCACTCTCTATTATTTACTGTGTCACTCAATGGACAAGATAAAACCAGCTTTCAATTCAAAGGAAAAAAAAAGGGAAAAAAAAGAAACTTGAGTTTGGACTGCTACTAACAATCACTAAATAAGACAAAATCACTGTACAAATGTAGGAAAGTAGTTACAAGATCCGTGATCCTCCTGTCTTGTTACTCCACCCCAAGGAGTGACCAGTGCCAGCTGACCCACAGGGTGGCCCAGTCTTTTTGGGGTGCAAGGTCTATTTTCAGTCAAGCGAGGGCGACTCCCTCTTCCCTGCAAGCTGGGAATGGCTTGCAGGGCCAAATACGTGCGCGGTTTCACAGCCATCTCTGCTGTCCCCTCCACACGCAAATCTCTGTCCTCCTGAGGAGGGGAGGGACAGTTCACTGGCTCACCTTGGACATCCAAATCGACTCTGAGCTTGAGGCCTTTTGCACCCCATGCAATGAAGGGTGAGATACAGGTGTGTGGTAGGGGGGCAATTTGGAAGAGTGCCCTGAGGGGTACACTGTTTCCGCTGACTATGAGGAAAGCAGTCCAAAGTGAGTGAGCTGTGGCAGGTGGTGGTGAGCATCTGCTGCTCCTCCATGTATCTGAAATCCAGATGGTTCCTCCTATGAGCCAGAGCCAGGTTTCAGACAGGTTGCCTCCCAGATGCTCAGGTTTCAAGGAAGCCATGAAGAGCTAGGCTTTCAAAGGTTTGTATCTTCTTAAATTACTGAGGGGCCCTCAGGAGGACATAAAAAGGACCTTGTTGTGCTATTGCTGTTGTGATGGGCACAACAGCCTCAGCCCCTAAACAGTGGGGTTAGGCACTGCGCTCTGCTGCACTGAAGCACTGTTAGATGCCTCCATCAGCGAGACTGGAGGCTCAGCTGCCTTTGAAATCTTGGGTTCCTCCACTCTGAAAACCCATCTAATTGATCATGCTGGGCATCTGCAAGCCGTTCACTGCCTTGCCCTAAGCCTGTAAATCTGCAGTGCTTCCCACTGCGAAGGAGTCCTTTCCAATCCCAGCCAGGCACCACAGCATGACTGGCACATCCTCTTTGCTGTGAGCCAGTTTGCAAAACCTGAAATTATGTCGTCGTGCATGTAAAAGTCTAATACTCAGACATCTTACTGCTCTCTTTATTTAACTCTCTAGGAGTAATGAATTCTAGGGATTAATTTTTAATCCCTTTTAATTTTCTGTTTATTAATCTTTTCCCTCCTCTCTTTATATCTAGAGCAAATTTGAGCTGTTGTTTAGTTTTCCAGCTGAATCATTGAAGATTTGGGAGAGGGGGAAAATAGATCCATGCCTGTAATTCTAGTATTAAATACTATTTCAAAATGAAATACATTAGCTTAGTTATGTATGAGGTCTATAAAAAAAATAAATTAAAAAAATCCTTCTTTCCTTGGCACAGTGCCATGGGCTGTGTTCCTGCTTTCGGATCCAGGGCAGCTTTTAGCTCCTGGGACTGTATATGTCCCATGGCAGCCCCTTAAGGTTTTCTTCAGATAGCCTCTCTTAGATGGCTGGATTTGAACAGCAGCAGCTGCATATGCTTGACAATGTGCTTGACAAACCAGCAGAAATACTGAGTGGTGCGCACGCTGTAAAGAAACTTGTTTAGGCCTAAGACTATGGACTCTTCTCCCATCTCACTCCTGGACAAAAATTACTTAGCTTGGCAAAGCAGATAAACACACACGAGAGACTTGTGATTAAAATTTTACCCTTTGGTGAAATCTTTAACAACACTGGCCAAATAGTTTATTTTTTAAAAATGACTTATAGTTATAAACCATGCTTTTCAGACCACTGGAATGACAATTGAGTCTCACTTGCGCATTCAGGGCTTGAATCTGGGAAAAAAAGCCCCAGAAAACCAACAACCCAAAAGCATGAGAAATTACTTCCTTTGGCAAAATGCCAGGATTTTCAATCTCTAAAGCATTTTCCAAGTGACTTCTGTAACTCTTGCAACATCCTGATGAGGTAGGCATTATCTCCCCACTTTACAAATAGAACTGGGCAGAGTCAGTCAAGAAGCCACCCTGGGCATCCAGGCCAGGAAGGTCAGGACAAAAAAAGCACTTTCCTCCTTTGCAGTTGCTCCTTTTGCCCCAGTGGGTGGCAGCCACCTTGAGGTTACTTCTCCCCTCCTGCACATGAGAAAAGGCAGCAGTAGATGTGTATGAAAAGCCCGACTTCCACCTCCCTAGCATAGTGACCATCACTGAACTGGAAAAAGTATGAAGGAAAGCACAGTTATGATCTTCTCCTTCCTCCAAGTGATGATCTAATCTGGAGTTGGGCTGGATGACTTTCCCCATATCTTAAGAAAAGTCTGGGTTAGAACCGGGAAACCATCTAAGAATTAGATACTGAGGCTACTGACTGCACACACATGCACGCACACACATCTCTCCAGCAATGCTAGGTCAGAAGAATATATACATAGCAGTCAATGAACTATATATATGTGTGTGTTAGTATGATTCAGTGCATTGGGGGCAAGGACGAGTTCTAGAAAAACACTTAGATTTAAATAACCATTAGGCCTTTCTACCCTCCTCATGAGTAAAATGCATGTTTGATGTTTTTTTCTCAGCTGACTCTACTTGTATAATAAACCTTCATTGCATCACCACTACTTTTGACTATAATACATAGGGTAAACTAGGGTACCTCATTATGTTGGGATGTGCAATGCACAATCGACAGAGCAGTCGTCTGAGCTGAATAGTCTGAACACAAGTAAAAAGAGCAAGTGAGCCTAAACAGTAATATACTCCAATTTACAATATAAGCAGAACAAGTAAAAATATTGCTCCCCATCTGATCCTTTTTTCCCCTCCACTACTGCCGTGCCTGTAAGATTGGCTTGGTAAACTGGATGGGCTAAAAAATAAGAACTTTGCCTCTTGGAAGCTCATAAAATGATACGAGAAAAAGTTTTCTGACGGCTGATCCACACAGACTGCAGTCATTAGACAATTCAAATGGGTAGAACAGCTGTGGAGAAATAGAAAGAAAGAGCCACTTCACATATCTCAATGCTGTTTCTGAAAACGAGGAAGGAGAAAAAAAAAAAGGAAAAAAAAAAGGCAATGTATTAAGAGTCTTTGTCACTGTCCATTGCACCATACATATCTGCCAGCTTTTTAAACCTAGGCCCCCAGTCACTGAGGTAATCGTAGTCCTGATCTCCGTCTGTAGTCACCGACTCCAAGGAGCTGAGGGACTCAGCCACAGAACCATTACCTTCGTATGCGTAGGTTGCTAACGAGTCATACGGTGGTGCCGTTGGGTCTGTATCATTTTCCTTTAACCTTTGGTTAATGAAATCTCTGACATCCGTGTTATCTCGTGCTGTTGCAGTCCGCCGTGGCATAAAAAGTGTTTCCGGCACAATGTCTCTGCGCAATTTATTATCATCTATGGCTTCAGGATTCCTCAGCGTGCCGATATCAAACGCCTGGGTGTCTTCCTCTCCACCACCTTCATCATTATAACTGACAATGTTGTCTCTGATGTCTTCTTTGGAAATAATCAAAGGCTCTTTTTTCCGCTGCCGTCTCAGTGCTGCAAACAGCACCACTGTAACTGGAAACAAAAATAACAGGGGAAAAGAAAGGGAAAGGTTAATCCCTAACTCCATTAAAACCCCAAAGAAATGCCATGCCTCTGCTCGAATTCAAAGTTCTAAAAGATGTTTTGCAAAACTGCGAATGCACACATCAGGTTTTTAGACTGTGCTCGCTCTGCCTTGTGAGTACCTTGGGAGATGAAATGGCACAGATATGCACTAGAAGAAAGGAAACGTCAAGCTTGTAAGAAGCCAAGTGTCTGTTTGTCAGTAGGCACATTTTTACCCAGAGTCATATAGCAATTTTGTTGCCTTGAGAACAGGACTAGTTTCATGAGAGTTGGGAAGAGAGAAACACTTATTTTGGAGACAAAATAAGTAGCATCAGAAGTTATTTACCTTGAACTGCTGGGATGAGGTGTAACTTGTGTTGTGGACAAGGCTAGTATGTATGGGGCTGGGATAAAAGGTTAACAAAGCTGCATTTCAAGGTAAATAGATCTATCCTCCTCTGGGAAAAAAGCTTGGAATATGAAGTGCATTTTCAACCAGCATGCACTGAAAGTCCAAGTTTTATTAACTTCTTTGGCATGTTTTTACGAAGTAGAACACCTTAAAAAAGTACATGGCTTAAATCTTAGACTGATGAGATATAGTCATGATATTATTTAATCCGACAAAGGCATGAGATTTCTCAAACAGATAATTTTATGCATTACATTATAGAATGCATGTGTGTATATATACATATAAATGTATATATATACACACACACACACACATTTCGTTTATTTGGAGGGCAGGAGCTCTTTCCAAGGCCCTGATCCACACTGAAATGTTTTTACTCAATACTGATCCCCAGTACTGCTGGAGAATTGGGCACAGAGGGTAGGAGGTGATATGTTCAACACTTTATTTCCTTTAGAAGTTAATTTCACATTTTTTAGCTGAATTCTACCTTAATGACTGAATATTTATGAATTAATAGCAGCAAGGTGCAGGGATGTATTACTACTGTCACTGTTGGTTCGGTACTTTGAGGTCCACAGTGCTCAGTATTTCAGTTCTGCTATGCAGTCTCCAAGAAAAGACACATCTTGCTGTCTCTCTAGTTCTTTCATAGCAAATCAAAGCAAATCAGAAAATGCCTAAACTCATTGACATAAGATGATAAGGTGGATCAAGATTATCTTTCATGTCAACTGTGTTTCTAAAATGGTGTGTGTCAAAGCACAGTAACTGTTAAAGACTTTTTATGGCAGTCCTTTCCTCATTTGTGGCTCTGTTAAGGGAAATGCCAAGGACTGAGAATGTCCCCAAACCAAAATTTTAGCCCATTGCAACTTGTCTTTCTTAGCTTCTTTTGTCAGACAAAAAATTATCATATTTTTTAAATTACGGGCTCCTCTGCAGGTTTGCTTAGAGCCTGAAACTATCTGGGGGTGTGCTCAAGCATGTCATAGAAGAGTCTTGTATTCTTTTTCTCCGTTGACTATAGAGGGATTTTAAGATGACTGGATAAAGTAGGAAAATGCTCTAATACCTGCTGTGTCTTTACTACAGGAATAGAGTGAGTAAGGGAGAATATCTGTTAATGTCAGCTGAAAGGAAATAGGTGAGGTGGTGAAACTGAAGGAATTAGGAGGGCTGGTTCAAATGCTGAAAGCTTTGGGCTCTTACCCGAATGATGAGGATTTACTTATGATGTAATCTTAAAGTCCTAATTTAAGTGCTGCTTCCTTGTGGTGCTGTGAAAGAATGCAGTGGAAGAGAATTCTCTTCCTTGAGTATAAAGCTGTGACACTACGTGGGAGGACTGGGGAAAGGTCTATGTGAGGGAACAGAGACAGCTGGAGAAAATTCTGGAGAACTTGAAAAACACAGTGTTGATTTTGAATGGGTGTCCAGAATAGCAACCGGTAGAATGATCTAAGAAAGCACAGGACTGATAGTTTTTATGTGGATGGGTTGCTCAAGTATCTCATTAACAAAAATAAGTGTTACATAGAGTATGCAAGGATGAGACTTTGATAATTATGTCACATCTCTGATACTTGGGGGTTTTTTTTTGTGCTGGACTTACAGGCAAAAAAACCCCATTAGATATTATATGTTAAAGTACATCATGCTTATTTGCATGTCAGTGTTTAGCAGTATCTGAGGTCTCTTGATAAGCTGTCAGACTTACTCAAACTGCAGATAAACCTAGCAATTTACAGGCACTTTTTGTTATTACTAAACTTTAAACTGTGGTTCAGGTCTGCCCAGAGTATTGTTTTTCACTCAGTGGTGGATGCACATGCAAGCCCTGCAACCAGCCTGAAAATAGAAAATTATATAGCTGAGTTAATTGAAAATCTGCTTATGGTGCATGGTGGCATGAGCAGTAATTGACATAAAGTGCTGCTTAGCACACAGAATCAATTATTTTCGATTGACATAAACCAGGAAATCATTTAATGTCAGATTGATATTAATGAGAACAGTTGTACTAATGAGTGCAAGACTATCTGCAGCATTAGATTTCTTTTTCTGGTAAGGAACTTGATACAAACTGAGCTCAGGCCTTAAAGACCATGTTTTGAAAAATGAATTTAATGGCAAATTAAGGGTAAGATTGTTACTGTGGGAATCTTTTCTGAAAATGAGATAGTACTTATTTAGGCAAGTCATGGCTATATTGTTGAATTCCGAGAATCACAATGCGGTCTTTAATTTATCACTGGAGAGGGAAATTTTGCTAATAGCAAAGTTCAGGATGATTCTATAATGGTGATGAGCCTGTCCAAGGAAGATATGAGTATGGTAGAAAGAAATGGAATCACAGAGAAACGTTTTCTCCCCTGGTTCACCTTACTGGTATAAAATTGGTCTGACTCTTCTTTCCTGGACAGATACTAAAGGTGACTGATAAAGTCTCCCTGAGAACTGCCGGTGTTGTATAGTACAGTTCTCCCCAGAAGAAAAGACTATGGCTAATGGCCAAAGAACCTATCATCTCTGTTTGCTGCACAAGAGGAGTGGAACCCAAGTAACAGGAGTGTGAGAGATTTTGCAAACTGTCCTTATTTTCAGGTTAAAAAAATACTGACTACCTGTAAGTGCTGTAACCAGAGATCTGTACATCCTCCATACTCAAGATGCAAACTCTTCGTATTTACAGGTTCCTGAAAGGGAGAACCCTGCAGCTTTTGAGAAAGTGCTTTAGTAGCTACTCCATTTCAGCTTCTTTTTCCAATGGAACAAAAGCGCTGAGCCTTTTTTCTCCTCAGTTTAAATACAGGAAATTAATTAAAATGAAGTTTTCTGGCCTCCTTCTAATGTCAACAGAAAGAGACGGATACCTGCAGAGGGTGATTGCTCTGGTTCACCTCAGATATCAATTACGAAATGGGATGAATGTCTCTCTAGAAGTGATTGTCTCGTTCTGTTGACCAAAGGGTGTAGCCCAGATATCTTCTCTTGCTTGGATATTACTAACTTTTTGACAACTAGGATTACATAGGATGTGTTCTACACACCATATCTGTAGCAGCCCTCAGGAGAGGAAATACAATAACATAAATGCAGGATAAGACAAGGATGTCTTTGTTTTGCTCTTGTCCTAACCTTGATATAAACACTGGTAGCAATGTAGAATAACCATGAAAGGAACAAAATGTGTCTGAACTACTTACCAAGCAATATAATGATACAAAGAAGAATGGCAATCAGAGCCCCAGTGCTAAGACCAGTAGGATGAATCAAGGCTTCTGCATTACAGGACAGCATCTTTCCTCGATGGTCACAAGCACATACTCTAATAGTCACTGTTTCAGTGCTGCTCTGTATAGGGTAGTCATTGTCTGATATTACCACTGGCAAGAAGTAGGTGCTCATTTCATGCCGGTTATATCTGGTTTTTCGGGTGAATATCCCTGCTGTGTTGTCTGGAAACACAAAGCACATATTAAATCTTCATCTGAAGACTGAAAGCAAGGATGAGATAATAAAGAAAAGTCTTCCTAGAAATTCACCTCGGTTGTCCTGTAGTGTAAAGTTTGAGCTGCTGGCTGCCTCGGGTGCTAAGGAGAATGAAAACTGATGTCCGCTGTAAGGGTCATCTTTATCAACGGCACTTAATGTTTGTATAAGCTGAAACAATAAGAACAAAATTATCTTCAAAGTCAGTGGACCTTATGCTTATCTATGTTCTTTAGGATTGTAAAGCAATCTTACAATATTCATTCTTTTCTTCTGCTTTAAGGCAGCTGATGCTGCTATCTGAACTTAACAGAAGTGGTCCATATGCTGTCAATGCTGGTTAGGGTGACCGTGCTATCAGCCAGTAACATAATGACTTTCCATAACTTTCCTGCAAGTTGGCAGGAAAACCATGTTGAATTCAAGAGCAGGCTTGGGTTGATGCTACTCCAGACAGGTAGGAAACCTTTGCATGTGTCAAGCAATAGAGGTGAAAGGTGAGACAATCCAAGCTGACTGTATGTTTATCTACCCAAATCTCGTAACACAGGAATTGCTTGGCTGAATCTTCCAAATTATCTGCTACTTTGAATGATTTAGTAATAGGACTGGTAGAGTGAGAGTTATCTGGCAGGAAATAGTTATATCACAGACAGGACCTCTAACAGTTATGGACCTGAAGATGTTTTTGAAGAAGACAGTGGAGGTGCCTGAATAAAGCAGAGACTCACAGAATGAAAATGAATCAGAGATAACAAGGTACAGAACAGAAAACAACAGTGTAAAACATACTGTCACATTAGCTGCAAGAATACTAAGTGTAATCAGATACTGTGCAGCCACTGTTTAGTTTAATTTTGCAAAACTGACAGTTTCATGCACTGCAACGTGTACTCTTGATGAGGTGATGCAAGAGGAGTAGCAAAACTCAATTAATTTGGATTACTTTCTTAGTACAAGCAGACAACACACCTGTTCTGCCTTTGCATTTTCACAGACGAAGGTCTCATAAAACATGGCAAACTCTGGAGCATTGTCATTTACATCCAAAATCTTAATAAACACTGGGACACGGCTGCTTTGTTTTGGGTTGTCTGAAATGATAAAACCATAAATAATAGAGATTTTATTTAGCCCAGCTACTGATTCAGTGCAGGAGAAGAAAAAGACAGACTTAAGGACTCTTTGCCTTAATTCATCTCAGCTACAACATTCCACTTACATTCTGTTGATTTCTGGGGAAATTTTATGGGGTGAACTCCACAAAATTATGCTGTGTTATCGTTACTCTGATTCTGTGTATGCTATACAATTAAGATTGGGTAGGAGTCCAGGATTTACAAAATTCTTTGAAGACTGCAAGTATGATTATGAATGTATGTGTGACGTAAGTGTGAGATAAATATATATATATATACACACACACACATATATAAAAATATATATATAAATATTGGAATTAAATGAAATCTATTTATTACCCTAACTGATACAGTTTGGTGGTAAAAAAGTTTCTAGAACATATTCCCTTCCGTAACTCTGAAACAGGAGGCTGAAGAGTCATGAAGAGATGATTTTTTTCCCCTACAAATCTTGTGACACAGTTCCTTAAGCTAACATGATTATCATTATGTTATGCAAATAGTAACTGCTGCTGCGATCAGAGATATTTTCTAATCTGTTGTGAATTGATTTGGCTGATATTCTAAAGCTGAGACTAAAATGTATCAGCTGAAGAACGTAAGCACTATATAGAATCTGTAGATCGTCATATGTAAACATGAAATTTTTTCCCTGTAAGGACTGCATAGTGCCAAGAGATTGAATTTGACAAGGATGTTCCTGAACAAAAGATACTGATGAAAATATTGTCATCTTTCTAGATATAAATGAAAACATTTGAAAATGAACCACATTGTATAGACCATTCCTTATCCTGTTGGACTAATGGTCCTATTGGACCATACCTTATCATTTTGGCGGGAGACAGACAGGCTTTAGATACACAAAATAAGGAGGAAAAGCAACAGGCAGCAGCCTTGCCTAGGAGCCATGAATAGTGAAATAGGCAAGATTCTGAGGCAAAAAGTCACATCATAACAACCATTGATTCCTAAAAGGTGCAAGACCTGCACCCAAACCAAGTTGTCATGACCAATCAAAAGGAAACCAGGAGACATTGCCAGGACTTGAACTGTGTCCTTTGTGCTCCATATCACACAAAACATGATCTAGGCCACACTTCGACATACCCACCTCAGTGCCTGTGAGTATGTGGGTGTGGGAATGCAAGAGAGTGAAAGCTATGAGGAAATGAGTGTGATTGAAATGAATTTCATTTAAAATAAATACCTTCCCGCTCCCTTTCATGAGGGCTCTCAGCGACTTTTGCTGCGTTAATTTCCTACCCGTGTTAATATAGTTTATTAATGCATTTTAACCTATGATTCAAGTGAAAAAATAGTGCAATAAAATATAGCAAATCTAAGTTTCTGTATGCATCTGCAAGTATTCATTATAGTAGCTTGTTGAGTTAGGCTTTAATAAAAGTCCTATTACTGTGTTTATCATTCTTTTATAAATTTGAAAATGTCTCCTCCAAAATTGGCACTGTATATTTTTATTACAGAGCTCAGTCATTTGGACAAAATATTGTGCTTTAAAGCTCCACAGTCCCACTGAAGTTAATATGATTCTATTAGGCATAAACCACTCTAATATGAACCATTGGGCTAAATTCATTCAATGTATAAAATAACAGTTTATGTATAATATAGACTAGGCTGAATGCGCTAAAATACATCAATACGAATGTTGAATTTTTATAATAGGCAGAAATAAAAGGTACTCATTTGAAGTTGCAGGACTATTGGCAAGACTATTTTGTAAGGGCATACCTTTCTAACAAATACATTCAAATATATTGGCAGACGTGTTGCTTTTCCTCTCAAGGATTACAATTGTTTTCTTTCTTGCTTTTTGAACTATTAAATATGACTCTATGATTTTTCATTTTATTTCTAAGTGCTTAAGATTCTCACAGTTTAAAATGATACTGTAATAAATGGAAGCTTCATTTAAAAATCTGTGCTCTATGGACATGGACCTTTTTTATGATTTTAATGGTAAGTTGAAATATATGTATACAACCTAAAGTCTTTTTTGGTCATCTTTCAAATTACTTTTGCAAACTAATTAATGTAGGTTAATTTGTTTGCATTAGCCTTTAATTACTGCTGGGCTACATCTCTGAAAAAAGCTCCACAGATAAACTGCTCCACTCAATGAACTGCTTAAACCTATTCATCTCTTCAGTGGTAGGTTTTCTATTAAGCCAGCAACTAAACTGTTAAAAGTTTTGGTTTGTTGGGGTTTTTTTTGTGAATACAGCCTCAAAGTCTGCCAATGCTTGATTTACCCTTAAGTGTTAAGTAGAGAATATTTAAAAATACTGTGGAAATTCTCTCCAGTAAATCAGCTGTAATTCTGCAGCTGTGAAGTCCTCTGTATTGAGTTTTATTTCCAGTTTGTCTTCTGACTGTAGCAGATGTACTGAACCAATGTTTCACTATTTGTTTGCAAAATTCACAGCATGATTCTCCAGGCTGCTGAGCAACTGCAGCTCATACTGGTGAAAAAAGCCCAACATTTGAAAATGGACAACTGAGAATTCTAGATCATGAAAGAAAAAACAATTTCCTTATTTTCATTTTTTTCCTACTGTAAGATGAAATCAAGAACAGTCATCACTGAATGGTTTTTATCTTTATGACTGTACCTTTTTCTAAACTTTGTTTTGTTTTGTTTTTACACACACATTCATCTGAATGCACATCCTGCCTGTAACTTGACTGGATATTTCTTTTAGATTAGTTCAGTGAAATATATGTGGAGTTTGATGTGATGGTATGTCACTGAGACCAATCAATGACTAGCTGGAATTTAGTGGAGTAGGGCTTTAGCTACCCTTGCTAGAAATTACTGGGTTTAGCTAGAAGCATTAAGCAGTGGTGCTTTCCAGTCTAGTCTCTTGAGACTAAAATTAGTGAGGTAGCCTGGATCAGACCAAGGCTTCTTTGAACAGCTGCACTTCAGCCAAGAAAATTGCCTTTGCAAGTCATCTACCCCAGTTATGCCAAATCTGGTCCAGGCTCAGTGAAGCACAGCCTGGGAAGCAGCTTGTTGCAGCCTGGAAGGATTCAGACTAAAGAGAAATGGTAATTAAGACAGAAGCCTGTGTCAGACACAAAAGGTTTAGTTTAGAGTGTTTGGCCCAGCAGAAGGTCTGTCCTTAAGGGAGGAGGCAAGGAATTCAATGAGTATTTCATATAGAAGCTAAGCTGAATTTCAGATAGTATACCATTTTCTATACTCTATATTATTTCAGTTCCGCTGGGATCAATGCAAGTGTCCTTCCTAAATGTTATTGCTATTTTTTCCTTTTTAGGTGTTTATTTTTCCCCTCCTCCCCTACCCAGGAGCTCAGTCTGTAGTGTACAACTCTTGACCCTAGATCATGCCTTCAAAGACTTAACAGAAACACAAACACCTGACTAACAGGCAGGCAGAAGTCAGTGTTTGGTATGCTGAAACCACATACCAAGCTTTAAAAGGTGCAAGTTTTCAAGAGAGGCAGAGAACTATTAAGAAATATCATTACTGTAGACTCTAGCCCACTACTGTTTTACATAACCCCATCTGCTTGTGAAACATAGGATTGTTTCAAATCAGTTTTCAGTTTTAAAAAGACCTACAGAATAAAAGAAGCTGGAGTCTAGTGCTCCTTAGTTATACTCTTCTCACAGTTTAGCAGCTGATTGAGCCATGTACACATACATGCAACATAAGAAAGTAGAGCTTATGTTGTCTCAGATTATGTGGGTTTTTTAAAAAGCCTTTTAGCCTCTGAGTTACACAAAGACTTTGTGATGGTCATGGAACTGATGTGTATATTAGATCTATCTACCATTCCACCATGCTCCATAATCATACACGCTCTGACTCTGCAAAAGTGAATAGAATTGCATTCCCTAATATTTAGGCATGTCACATGCTCATAATTAATCTATTAAAATAAAGAGGATTGTTTATTAAGGCCACATACACATCCTTATCTAGATCCCTGGCATTTCAGCTCCTAAAATGAACATGACTAGTATTATCACTATATTGCTTCTGCTGATCAAACCTAAACCAAGTAATAGACTGATTTGTAACTATGGCTTGCAATTTCAAAGGACATGAAAGAAGTTAAAAATGAAAATCCTTAAAGCTGATTGAGTCCTGGGTTCCTAGCTCAGCCTGGCACCTTCAGTCTGGATCAGTCTGAATGCAGTCATGGAATGCAGTTTGGCTTTAAACCATCTTACTTTCTACATATGAATTTCAGAATTCAACAATCATGTTCAAAATTAAAAATGGCTATTACTGATTAGAAAGGTAGAATTGTTACCTTTCCTCCCTCCTCAGCTAAGTTACCTTTTCATGAACTGTGTCCCTAGTAAACATAAAACCTCTTGCAGATTTTCCACTTCTTCATTAGTATTGAGTGGACTATCCATATACCCTGACATCTACCCAGCCATGCTTTCCACATGCTCAGCTAACAGGCTAAATTCATTACATCAGGGACAGCGGTGGTATTTAGGTTTGACTTACTGATCTCTGCAGCTATTACTGTAATGTTGTGCCATAGCAGTGTTTCCCGGTCAAGGGGTTTTGAAGTAAATATCGAACCATTTCCTGAATTGATGTTGAATACTCTGTCCATATCAGTGTGTCGATCTACAGAGTACCTGCAAATATAGAGACAGCAGTTAGGAGAATGCTTTCCTTATAATTTCTGTGTTCTTATACCATTTTCTAAGACTAGGCATCAAACAGCTAGTAAATGGAGTTGCCTTTTGTTTTCAGCACAGGCTTCAGAGTCTTTATATATTCACACAAAGAGCTAGTTCTGAGCCACTGGATAATGACATGTTGGAGGTTTGATTTAGAAGGTGGAGCATTGTCACTGAATAAATGAATTACTGTGGAATTTATATACCTCTGAGAATCATAAAAGCTTTGTTTTTAGTAAGAAATGTGAAGTCTGTGTCCTGAAAGATATGAGGTTTATTTTAAGGCTGAGTTGGCTTTCCCATTATAAAACCCTCTTTTTATAGTTTGATATCTTAACTGTTCCAAATAATTTCTGATACGAAGTTTGACAGCTAGGGTGCATTTCTACCTTTCTCTTCCCAGTGTTTGAAAAGACTGCTCCCCAAAAACAAGTCAGTATGGAACAGAGATTCATTATTTTATGGTGCATGTCACATAAAAGTTTGCCATAATTCATTAAAACGAACATGCTCAGCCCTACTTGATGGTATCTATATGTGAAAATTAATGCTAACAAGCTCCAGAGAAGCTCAGAGTCTATGGATTCAAAATTTCAATCTGATCTTTTCCTTTTTTCTGCTGAACTGAACCCAACTTTACAAGCAGAGCTCTCCAGTTCACGGAAGAGGGTGCTACCACCCTGATTTAAATGCTGTGACTTGGATTCATCTCTCAAGAAGCGAAAATTCTTGCCTAAATTACAGAGGTTTTGGCAGAAATATGTCTCTCAAGTTACTAAACAAGAATACAATTGCATTATTCTGTTCCTGTTTCGAGCCCAAATGTGTGCTGATGTACAATCCAGAACAGAGCCATTGGAAGCCCAGTGTGCTCCCTTGGTCTGCAGGCCACATCGGTGGAGACAAGGCAACTACTGCTGTCCCTTGTGTCCAGGCAAGAATAAAGATACAGGTGAGCTGGTAGGCAGTCAGATGAAAATGACTGGCAGAGTTTACTGCCGCCACAGGATTGAGGGGCATGCAGAGACTGAAGAAAAATTTCCGCTCCTTGCTCTGCCTTGGGAGCAGCTGTGTGACATGTCCCTTATTCTGCACAGATTTCCCACTGTCTGTCCAATGTCTCTTAGCTTCTGAGGAAGATCTTGTATGGAAGAAGGAGGGAAGAGAAAAGTCCAGTTGCAACATGTCATTCTGACAAAGGTTTAAAATGAACTAACATGCCAACTATCTTGTAACTGCATTTTTAAAAATTCTTTGAAAGAAAAGAATGGGAATAATATCCACAACAAATTAGACTGGACTTATTCTAAAATGAGAATTTTAGTGTAGCCTACCTTCCTAAACAAAGCTGTAGTAAGTATTAACTATTTGCAATAAATTGTTTTTCTTTTTCCACGCTACATTCTTATGGAAAAAGACAAAATGAGATTCAAAGGTACTCGCACAGCTGAAGTTTTTTTGGTAGGGCTTGCATAGGCACACCTTGCTAGTTCAGGAGTTGATTTAGTTTTTATTTGTTGCTGTCACTTGTCTAACAGTACTGCAATTTCAGCTGCACGAAGTCAGCTGTGGTGTCACTAACCTAGTTCCTTCATGCAGTATAGTAATGTAACCATCAGCTTGAAAATAGTACATGAGAAGGTGTGTAACAAGCAGCACTGACTGATGGGACAGCTCCAGCAAACTGTGTTGCTTTGTCCAAATCTAAATAGTACATGTGAATTTGTTGACTTAGCTGAAATGTTTGATGGAAACAAGTTTATACAAACCCGTCTGACTCTCTTATATTTTGACAAAGTAAGTACTTGATATGGTAAACATTTCATTTTAGCTTTCATTCATTCAGGCTTTTATGTGATATTATGTTGGTATTTTTGAATTCAATTATTTTTCAGATATTCTGTAGCTCATTTCCATCTCTTTCAGCTGAAATACTTTGGTATTTCCATTTTGCAGTACATTTAGATCTTGCATTCCTATCTGAAATGAAGTATCAGGATTTTCCATAGATTAGCTGTTCCAGCCAACTTTAATAGTATGTTTCAGGCTCTTATTCAGCAAAATACTGAAGTAAGCAACTATCTTTAGGCATGAGTTGTCCATTCGTTGCTTTTTTTTCTTCAATTATGCTTTCATTCATGCTTCATATTATGAACGGACTTAAAATATTTTACTGCCTTAGCACATTTTAATGCCTTGGCATATTGTAATCACTATCTTTACTTTTTAAGATTTCCCAAATTCCAAATTCAATCTGTAGTATGGTATCTGGAAAAAAAAAAAAGTGTTCTAAGGTTACCGGAGCTGTAAGACTGAGAATGACTTCCTCAAGATATTAAGAACTTTAAAATATAAGTTCATGACCATGAGCCAGCACTGTGCCCTTGTGGCCAAGAAGGCCAATGGCATCCTGGGGTGTATCAGGAGGGGGATGGTTAGTAGGTCGAGAGAGGTTCTCCTCCCCCTCTACTCTGCCCTGGTGAGACCGCATCTGGAATATTGTGTCCAGTTCTGGGCCCCTCAGTTCAAGAAGGACAGGGAACTGCTGGAGAGAGTCCAGCGTAGGGCTACAAAGATGATTAAGGGAGTGGAGCATCTCCCTTATGAGGAGCGGCTGAGGGAGCTGGGTCTCTTTAGTTTGCAGAAGAGGAGACTGAGGGGAGACCTCATTCATGTCTATAAATATTTAAAGGGTGAGTGTCACGAGGATGGAGCCAGGCTCTTCTTGGTGACAAACAATGACAGGACAAGGGGCAATGGACACAAGCTGGAACACAGGAGGTTCCACTTAAATTTGAGAAGAAACTTCTTCTCAGTGAGCGTAACAGAGCACTGGAACAGGCTACCCAGAGAGGTTGTGGAGTCTCCTTCTCTGGAGACATTCAAAACCCGCCTGGACGTCTTCCTGTGTAACCTCATCTAGGTGTTCCTGCTCCGGCAGGTAGATTGGACTGGATGATCTTTTGAGGTCCCTTCCAATCCCTAACATTCTGTGATTCAGTGTGATTCTTGTAAAACCACATGTTTATTCAGTCACTGGTACAGTGGTAAGTTGAACTCACAAAAAAACCACAACCAGAGAACAGCTTCTTAATGAAATGTTAATTTTATTTCTTCATATCCAAAAGAAAATACACATAAGGTCAATGCAGTTAAAGTATATTCTAATTGTACCATTAACTCTGGACTAGAAGGTTAATTTTAATAAGCTGGACTGTCACTTCTGTTTCTCAGTTTGTACAATCCAGTCTCTTTTGATCAAGGACTGTTAATTATGTTCAACTGGTGGTAAATCTGACTTATGGATGATAACCTAAAAAGAATTAAGCAGACAACATCAAACTCATTTTTACATTCATTTAATGAAATTACTGCTGTGTATTTGTCAGGTTTCAGGACTTCATGCCTTTCAAACCTTGAGGAATTGACAAGCTAGGAAGTTAAAAGGTAGCTATGTAGATTTCAGTCTCTCCTTGTACATAACAGGAGGAAGGGGAGGGTGAAAGGGAGAATCTAGCACATGCAAATATGTTGTCACTAAAATACACAAACAAAATTAAGCCTTACATTTGTTTGCAGATCATTTTCATCTGGGATACTTTAGTAAATCAAATCACAGCAGGGAGACAGTTCCAGTGACTGATGAACTTCATTATGCCTCTGAGGAGTTACTATAGTAAAAAAACTCAACTAGCAATTTAAAAAGGTCTGATGTACAATACAGCAGTGCCAGTTACAGCATTTTTGTTTTTTCAGTATGCAGGGGCTCATATATTTCTGTGCTTAGATCAAAGACAAGCAGAATGCAAAACTTGGGGTTTTTTGTAACACAGCTGGACAGTGGAGTGTTACTCAGGAGTGTATTAATGTTGCTATGCACGGATGCATATTCAAATATAGCCAAACATCTACTGGTGTATTTTTGTATTTTCTTAATGTCATGTCACAGCAAAGCTTATTTATAAGGGCTGGACTGATGAAATGTAGCTCTACCAATACACAGGTCACAAACGATTACGCACTCTTACAGCCAGGGCAAAAATACACTTCGTAATTTGCTATTGCTTCCTTCTCTTCTGAAGTTCAGCATCTTGCTGTCTAATGTAACCACAAGTCAGGAAGATTTGTGGGTCAGGAAGGATTGTATACGTGAGTTTTTCATAATGAGTTTTCATAATGATATTGTGAAAGTTTCCTTTAATGGAATCAAAGGGGCTTTCATCTAACAGAGTTAGGGCTCAGTTTGTTTAAAAGGAGAAATCTTCATTTGAGTAGAGGAGAAAATGGAAGGTTTTCATGCTAATATCAAGTGTCTACAGATTTTATTTTTAACTGTCAAGAAAAATTGACAAGCAAGTGACAAGTCATACATATACATTCTAATTGCATCTTCGCCGAAGCTCAGAGTGAAAATCAGATTTAGCATCTCTATTGCATGATGGAAAAAAAAATCACCCTGTCAGAAAGATGCAGACTCAACCCATGCCCCTAAATTCTAGGAGATATTCAAGATATTAACACCATAACATTACATTTACTGCAAGCTAACATCTCTCAGGCTACTGCTCTCTGCTGATTTCCTTCCCCTCTTACTGATTTTCATGTTTCTTCTTGCTGTGTTTATTCCTGTTACTGTAACCTCTTCCTCATTTTTGTTTTTCTTCTCCTTTTACCTTTATTGTTGCATGCTATCAGAGTATAAAGAAGACAAATTTTCTGCTGCACTGCATCAATTGTGACACCTCTGCTAAATTTTGCTTAATAATTATCTGATACCTTAATACACAAAGTACCTATACTGTATTAAAAAACTGCCCATAGAAAGCTAGGTAAGTTGTAGCACACACAGTCAATTAATAGAAAAGAGCCAGTAGGCAGTACTCAGCAATGAAGAGTGTAATCCCTACCCACTGTAAATCATTTATAATTAGGAGCTGGTGCTGGTGTGAAATGCAAATGGTTGTAGTTATCACCACAGGGAAGCAGAGGAGCACTCCCCTCATTCTCCAGTGCTATTAGATATAAAAAGCTGGTTCATATGAAGACTACAAGGGGCCTGGGTCTCACCCCAACCAATCTTTCATCTTCATGCTAGCATGCCCATGAAGACATGCTACAGAAGGTCCCTGGGCTTCGCCAAAGTCAGCAAAACAGCATGTTGCTCTTTAAGTTACTATGCTCTGCTAGTCCAGAACTCCATATAATTGTTGCATGTCATAATTTAAGTGAAAGCAAACCTTAATTAAAATGAGAGGGCTTAGTCCTGAGCAAGAATTCACGTGCAGGGCATTGCATGTAAACTGAAGACAGAGCAGGTTTCTGCCAGAAATGTTTTAGATTTAGTTTCTTCAACTAGGAAATTAAGGTGATAACGTTAACCCTCTCACAAGATGAGCTGAGAGCTTAAAACTTACTCATGCCTCATAAACATTGTAAAATATCTTGATGAAAGATAGTTGTTTGCAGAAGTGCAAAGTATTGATGGATTGGATTTTTATTAAACCTGCATTGTTCTATTTTGATCTTAAGACTATGATTGCATTTCCAAGGTACCCAACCCAGACATGCTGAAAATTGACCTTGTTTTAGTATGGCTGTATTTTTCATTTCCTCCTCTTACTTGCCAATTAAAGTAGCAATGAACTTTAATTAAACCACACAACTATTTACAAGTTCTTTTATACTCTATCCAATATGACTTAAGTGCTCCAGTATGTTTTCAAATGTACTGAAACAATGTACCTATTTATTACATAAATAATGTAATTTATAAAAAATGAGGGCTTAGGTTTAGCTACTCTAGCCTTAAATTTCTTCCACTTCCTCTAAGACTAGTTTATTGATTATTGGAGGTATAATTTATGAAGTCTATGAGACTGATTTTTATCTTACTAACCTTACACTGATAAAAGTGAGATCAGAGTCTGTATGTGACCATGACAAGCTTTTAAGGCATTTCTACTGGCAGTTTAGAGAAGGTAGATGTGACCTCTGTTAAGCAGGTCTGGGTGGATGGGAGAAGAAAGGGCTGCTGAATCACCCTCCTGTCATATAGCCAAGAGGATGCACTGCACTGCACTGCACTGGAAAATGATAAAGGTGGAAGGAGAACAAGAACATCATCTTAGTGCTCTTTTTGCAGCAAATTCTTCCATGGTAGAAATAACCATAAACATTAGTTACTGAAGAGGATAGGACGTAATCCAAGTTGCAAGGGCCATGCAAACACAATCATACGTTACCTAGATATACTTAAGTGTGAGAGATCATTTACCATCTACAATAATCCATATTTAAGCATACCTGAATAATTTCATTATTAAAAGTGATTTTTTAAAAAGTGTGCTGACATGAAAAAAGCAAAGTTAAAGCTGGAAACTATTTATACACAAGCTGAAATAGTCTATGCTTACTTGACAGGGTTCTTGGCAGCATCGGGATCCTGAGCAGTTACTGCTCCTATTACACTGTTTATTGGAACATCTTCTCTCACTTCCATTATGTATGCTGGTCTGCTGAACACAGGGGGTTCATCTACATCCTCCACCTGAATTCTGACAGTAGCTGAGTCCTTGAATGGCCCCAGGTAGAGGAATCGAGGGTCCACATGAGTATTGGTAGCTTCCACTTTCAGAATATACAGATTTTTATTTTCAAAATCCAATGCCTGGGAAGAGAAGAAAAAAAAAAGGGTTTGAGAGGTCTGTGGGGATTGTTGTGTCTTGCAGCTAGATGAGCCAAATGAATGCGGAGATGTCATGGAGAGGTCTGTGCTAGATCACAGGAGATTGAAATGGAATTCAAATACCAGCACAAAGGAGAAAAACAGGGCTCTATGCTACTGATGAGCCAGTACAGAAAAAAACCACCAGTTTTTCGGGGAATTCTAGCCGGGAACTCCTAAACATCAATTAATTTTTGCTTCTCAAAGAGTCTTAACTCTTCATGACTTTTACCCTGTCATTTTTGGCATTTTGATGTTTTCTTGTCTATTCCTTGCTCTTAAGCACCACACACTAAAGGGAGGGAGATTTTCTAGGAGCTGCTTGTTAAATATTGGCATTCTGTCACTGAAAGGAAATGCTGTGACATCTAATGCCTGGATATCCAGGACCACCCATCAAGGAAAACATGATTTTATGGTAGGCTATGACTATATCACACTCTGTTAAAAGTATGAAGCAGCAGCATTTAGCAACTCTGTTACAATACATAGAGAAATGTGGGGAGAGAGTAGTTACCCCATTTTTTCATTAAGTTGTAGAAGTTTCACAGCTTCTGTCAGCAACAGACAGAAATGCAGAGTTAGACTGATATCATAATAAGCCCCTGGAAGGCATCTTCTAAAAAACAAGTAATGACAGGTGTCGTACTGATATCAACAAGCAAGTGCATGTTCGGAAAATCTACACAATGTCTGTCTAGTGATGACTGAACTTGAACTGATGGAGGATGATATCTGTAACCTTATCAAGCTTGCCTGATAACCTACTGTAAACAATATTTCTCAAACCTTTTCTGACAGCCAATGTACAACCTAGTAGATTATGTCCATTGTGATCCAGCAAGGCGCTGTGATTATTTTTTTCTAAAGCAAAAGCATTCTGATGGATTTATTAATTACATTTTTGCAAAATGTGAGTCAAAAGAAATTTGTCTATGTACGTTAATTCATTATAGCTATACAATTCAACATCTTTTGATAGTGCAAAATAGGCAATGTGATACTGATTATTTCTGTGGTCTTAACACAGCACCTTCTAGTATGTGAGCAAATCCTGTAAACATCTTAGAGAGAAAGTCACAGTTGAGTGGTGGTGCCTCCTTGAGTTATTCTATGGATATGTTCAGACTGTAAAATTTTTTCACAGTCCTATCCCACTCACTAGGTTATTTACTCTCTCAGGTACTTCAAAGTATGTGCATTGGTTCAGTAAAGGAGGGTATAAGAGGAAGGACAACAATTGCTTTTATAAAAGAAACTTTAAATAGGTAATGTAGAGATTCCTAATATATAGCATTCAAATTAATAAACAACATGTGTTACACTAAAAATGAAAACCAAATATGTGCTAGATAAAGTTTTGACTGGTATTTCAGAGGCTGGGATTAAGTGTGTTAAGATGTGTACCTTTTTGACAGTTATAATTCCTTCCTGTGTGTCCTTGTCTGTGGTAATTCCAAACATGTCATAACCATCCCCCTCAGTGATGCTGTATTCAATCTCTGCATTTTCATCCACGTCAGCATCATTAGCTTTTATCCTGCCAACTGGTGAGTCAGGTGGTGTAGATTCAGGAGCTCTGAACTGGTACGTGCCTATAGCAGACAGAGAAGGAAACTTTGTCAGTCAGTCTCATGGTACTTTGGATGCCATCTCTCAGCCCACTGTCCATGCTGGGCACACACAGACGAGTCAGAGAATCGCTGTGTCTTCAGGTCTTCCTGGGGCAACAGCCTTCAGCTTCTGCCTTACTTTCATGTGAATAAAAGTAACTTACTTTTCTATTTTCTAGTATGAAGGATGGGCATTTTGTTTTCCTACATACATGTATCTTCAGCAACACACATCCCTTTTTAGATATTATCAGTCTCTGTTGGCCATATCAAAACTGCATATGAAAAATGTCTTGAGGCCAAAAGACAAATATTAAGAACTGCTAGAGGCCAATGCAGCTTAGTAACACTGAAACCAAATCCAGTCAAATGCCTATTAATAATGTGCTACATTGAATTCTCCTCTGAAAAAAACTCTACTTGGGGAATGTTGGCATTATGAAGCTGTATATTTGACTTTTATGTTGAAGACACTTATGTCCAGAGATGTATAATTAACTCATTGAAGGCAGAGTGCTATATTTCTCTTAAGTTGCTCTAATTTAAACGGAAACATTTTTCCTACAGCTAAGAACAGACTTTGAACTTAAATGACAAGTTGCTTCCAATAACTTTCCCAGTGACTTAACTGCCAAAGCTTGCTGATTTGTCTGATAGCATCTGCAATTATTTCCTCTAACAGCTGCTCTTGACTTTGACACACACTGACACTGTGATACACACACATCACACACACAGACCAGTGGTTAGACAAAGCAAAAAAAGAAGAAAAAGAGAGAGACAAAAAAGGAAGAAAAGGAAAAAAGAGAGAAGGAAGGATGAGAAGTGGATGAAAGCTGAATCGCTTTGAATCATTTATGGCCATAAGTGGTCATTAACAGAAATTACTTTGTAAGACATCTGGCTGAAGTGATTCCCTTAAATATCACACAGATATCTACCAAACGATCTGAGACAGGGGAAGGGAAATAGACAGAAATATGGTATATTTATGTATGTGCTTTTGTTTCTGTATGCAATGAATATAGGAAAAAACATTTATGCAAATGCTTCTTGGGTGCAAGTATTCATTTTGATAGAATTTCTCTTAGGATCATTTTATGTAATGGATACCTTAAAACACAGTCAACAACAAGGTCTAATAGAAATAATATTGATCAAGAAATATAGATTCTATCAGTCAAAGCTATTTAATGGGTAGGAAAGATAATGTTTCTGTACATTAATTCACCTCTCAGACTACCTACTGCAACTGGAGTAAAAATGTTAAAGATACGTTTTCCAGTTATTACAATTAACCTGAGCATGATCCTATTGCTTGCTTGTGTGTTGTCTTTTTCTTTCTTAAAGGAAGCCTGATACTCAGTGAGCTCATGACAGCAGAAACAATATCTGAGGTGAAAAAAAAAATCCTTTTCTCTATTTTACTGTAAAAACATTGAATGTAAATATTCCATACTCTGGGGGAAGCGAGGTGGATTGTCGTTTACGTCAGTCAATGTGATGTTCACAGTGGTGGTTCCTGATAATCCGCCCATCTGGCCTCCCATGTCCTTAGCCTGGATGACCACTTGGTATTGTTCTCTGTTTTCACGGTCCATGTTTAGCAAAGCAGTTTTAATAATGCCTGAAAACATGAAAATTAAAGAGGGTGAATTCACAAGTAAGGTACTGACTTTGATTGAAATTCTTATTAAAAAAACTGCACAGCCTAAAGAACAAAACAATCTCTGTGTAATAAGTAAACTTTGCCCAGTACAAATATTTACTGTTATGAGACGGCACATTAAATTACAGACTTGTCATACCATATCTCAGGCTGCTGCCTATGTGACAGACACAATATTAGTGGCATCCTAGAAAGATGTTCTACCTATTTGTGAGCAGTGTTATTTTACATAACTATTTACCCCTTTTCAGTTCCATGCTAAAGTCTCTCACTGAACTGGAAAAAGGCTCTTTGTTCTTTATAATGTGGTCCATCTTTTCTCTCCTGTTCTGTCAATATTTTTATTTTGACAGATGTGGTTAAAAAAAAAAGAAGAAAAGCTAACTTCAGCAAGATACCATTAAAGAGGAAGTACAACAACATTAAATGGGAGAAGAGAAATTAATTAAGAATATTGTGAGCATTCAAGCATGCCCAAGTATATACTTTTCTATTTATACATTGATTGAAATTATTTTGCCAGTCATTTCCTTCTTCAAAGGTACAAATATCAGTTATGAAGCTAACTCCTATTAAAATTCAATCATTCAGATTTACCATGAAGCAAAATGTTACCATTCTCACTAAGTTTCTTAAGAATGAACACTGATTCCTTTGTAGCAGGCAAAAGGGGTGAAAGTCAAGCACTGAAATGCATGGCAAAATTCACAGCAGCTTCGACAGAGACTTATTTCACTTTAGGAGCTTTGCAATTGATTTCCATGGCAGGAAGATCAAGCCTGAGGTTTACCATGCTTCCCCTCTGTGCCTTATACAACCCTCTTGCTAAAAGATTATTACTGGTGAACTCCTAGCTACCTTATCCTTATTGCACCTCTAGATAGAAGAACACATAGTGTACTGTCCAAGTCAGAATGGAAGCATCAGTGCAAAAATCCTTGCTTGTAGCATATAATATCTTATGCTTGAAGGGAAACTCTCTTTTATCTTGGCTTTCCCTCTTTTCAGAATTATGTAAATTTTTTTCACCTCAGGTTTTTCTTTGAGACCACAATTTCTCAAGTCTCAATTGAAGAATTCAATTTGCAATTTGAGAATTTCTCAAATTCTCAGTTTCTTTGAGAATCAGTCCCTCCTTTTCCCTGCCTGAGTCTCTAAGATTTATTTAAGAAACAATGCTAAAACCTGATTAATTTTCTGGAATAACCCACTCCTTTCCTGTAAGGATGCTGAAGAGGACCAATTTCTCTAGCTTCCAGCAGTGTATCACAATGGATGATCCCATTTAAGGAGTTTCTTGAGATCCTTGTTTCTTGTTGGAGAAGTTTGTTATAAATCTTGGGAAGAGACTATATATGTAGTCACATAGTCGATGGTACAGAAGATTCAGTCAGCCAGAATTCACATATTTTACATGCACAGGTTCCAAAGCTGTCTGTTATTCAGCCCATAAAAAACTCCACTCACTGAGTATAATTTAAACATTTTCCAAAAACAGAACTCAGAAGTTTTGGATTCTATTTGTGATCTTATAGTGTAGCACAACAGCCAATTTTACCTCTTCTGTCATTATTCTTAATTAAGATTTCTTTCATAAAATTAGCATTAAAGTGATATGTCGCAGATGTACAGAAATTATAATTACTTTAAACAAGCCTTGAAGAAGCAGGAGGAGGAAAAGAAAACCACCTGAATAAACCATCAGTCTTAATTTAACCATTATGAAGATCTATGAGGATTAAGCACTTTTTTCCACACCCGTTTCTCGTTTTCTTCTAAAAGCCAACCTATTTGGTTTAATTTAAGCATCCATGGCAGTCTCTGTACCCACTTCTAGTTAAAAATGATTGAAAACTGGATTATATCTAGCACTAATTGTATTTATTAGACATTGCTGGTAAGATTAAAATAATGTAGGTGTCATGTTTACAGATGTATTGCTCTATTAAGTTTGTCAGATTTTGCACTGAGATGTAATCTTTTTGAAGTTTTTGTCTCATATGTCGTAGCTCAGCTTAATATGTCATTTTAAATTACAGACATTGTCATAGAATGACAGATAAGGTCCCCTGACCTGTCTCCGATTCAACTGAGAAATATGGTTGTCCCTGGAGAATGCTGTAGACAACTTTAGCACTGTTCCCATATGTAGGATCATCAGCATCAGTTGCAGTGACTTGCACAACAAAGGTACCTGCAATGACAATTAAAGAAAATAAATTTTTCTTTTTTTTTTTTTCATGGCCAAGACATCTTATGATGTAGAAAAAGCATAGTTCAGGTTCAGGTCACACTTGTGGCAAAAAGTTAGAGATATTCTTACTTTGTAGAAGTTTCTCTGTTCAAAAAGGACATAGATACAAAACCAAAATGACAACTTATTCTCAGTTGTTGATTGGAAATTTAGATCTTTCATCGTATTTCTTATGAAGAAACCAGAAATCCACACTTCCCCAAATATTGAAAACATTCAAAATTTGAATAGAGGTCAAGAATATACTTCTGCAAATTTGCTCATGTTATAAGGTGTTTGACACAGGAATGTAAATCTGTTTTTTCATGTGTCTTCCAGAGAAAGAAATGATGTTGAATACTAAGCAAAGTGTTAACAAACATAAAAAAAGAGCTTAGGTTTTGGCATTTATATAGATTTGTGAATAAAGTATTCACTTCACACATTAAAAAGTGAATATTAAGTTCTCTCTTCACCAGATGAGGTTTCATCTATATGACAAGTCCCATGAATGAGAAGAGAGAGTATGCTCCAGAGTCTTTATTTTCATATTGCTTGAGCTTTATTTTAATCTCATTCTTGATTATGATTAATTAATGCTTCCCTCCCTGGATATTATTTCAGATTAGAAATGCGCTTCTTGCAGTTTAACCATCCATTGGTCTCTGACAGAGAAATCAAAATGACCTCCCTAAGAATCAAAGACAAAGAGTCAAAACCTGTCAGCTTCTTTGGAAGTGATCCAATCTTAAAATCATATTTCAAGGAAATTATTTTACTTTATTGATTGATTCTTACAGCTTGATACATTTTAAGTCAATAGAAAGATTTCAGTGGACTTCAATGGACTTTGTAGCTTCTTACTCTTGCATGAAAAGTGCAATTAAGTTCATAGGAAGTTAATGGCATATCTCAGAATCAGTGAGGAGTTGATGTGGGAGACAGTTTTCACTCCTGAAGTCAGTACAAGCACTACTGCACCTGCCCTTTTCCATTTTTTTACTCTCCTGAACTGAAGCAGGGTTGCTGAACAGATCTAGGGGTACTATGGACTCCCTTAGATGACCATGGATTACCATATTATTACACTGCTACTAAATCATGTTAACAAAGCATATTAAACTTGTTACAAGTGTCACATAACACAGCTTAGCTCAGCTCACTTTCACTGTGAGCTTAACTAGATTGTATTAAATTGCATTTTTTTGTGGTAAAACAGAGGGAGTGGGTTTCACTCAGCTGACACCTCTCATTCTGTTGTCACTATTCTCCTGGAGTTAGGTTGTTTGGTTTTTTTTAATGGATGTGGTGCTTTTACTCCAGACTTAAACAGCGGTCATCTGTGTTCAGTGTCTGTAAACTTTGGGCACTTCATTAAGTCCATAGAAAAAACCCAGACACTGAAATAAATTAATAGTTAGCACCTACCAACATCTGACATTTCGGGAATGCTGGCGTTGTAAACGTCCTTTGTAAACATTGGCTCATTGTCATTGATATCATGGATCTTAATGATGAACTCAGATTCTGGTTCCACTGGTCTTCCAGTCCTTCTGTTTATAGCCTGGGCACGGAGTATGTATACAGGCTTTTCTTCCCTGTCTAGTCTCTTTGTGGCCTGGATGTCACCAGTGTTCTCATTGATAATGAAGAGGTCTCCTGCTCCATCTCCAGAAAGGATATACTTAAGTGATCCATCTCCTTTATCCTGGTCTGAATGCAGCTGGTGGTGGAATGAGAATTAAAAAAAAGAAAGGAAAATAGATAATTGGGACACAATTCTAGATACTTTAACTGGTACTGTGATACATGCTTTACTGTTATTAATACCCACCCAAAAGGCTGTATACCGCTTTTGGGAAATGAGATGATACCACAGTAGAAGCAGAGAATTGATAAGACTTGTGTCTTGATGTCAGAATTGAAATTGTCTGCAATATTGCAAAAAATTGCCTAAGGAAAACTATGAGCTTAAGCTGCAGATCACTTCCTAAGATAAACGTACATCAATGAGACCTAAATGCTAGTGGCTTAGGTGGAATCCTAGGAATACGTAGGACAGAGAGTAAATCCAAGGATTCTCTGCATGTCTTACATAATGTGGGAGAAGTAAAAACATCATATTAATAACATGGGACTGCTCTTGAGCTCTTCAAAAAAGGCAGCACAATTTTAAAGTCATGCTGTGGATAAAGCATTGGCTTCAGGAATTGCAGTAAGCAAAGAATTAAAAAGTGCTATAGATTATTCCTTCCATACTTGCAGCCAAAATACTGGACCAGAAACACCAGCCTGGATCTCCTCAGAGATATGTATGCACTACATAATAACATACTAAATACATACATGAAAAGCAGATAAATACATCCATTCACTGATGTGGCAAACTAAAAGCAGAGGCAGGCATACTAGACCATTCCAGCCCTGGCAATGAAGAGATCAGTTTGGCATGGTGGGATAGGGGAAAGAAGAGAATTATGGTAATTAGCATAGAAAGCATGAGATGCCCAAATAATAATCTCTTTCCTCCAGGAAATTTCTACATCTCTTGAAATGCTGCTTAGCACACACACAAGGTATGACTGATCAGTTCATGCTTTCATGACTGCTCCTTTGATAAAGGCTTATTTATCCTTCCTGCCCTTAAAATCAAGGGTAACCAAGTACAATTTATTTTGCTGTTACAATAGAGAAAATAAAAATTAAAGAAATGAAACATTAGAATGGTTTCTAAAGTCAGTGCATAGGTGATGAAATTCATGGGGAAAAAAATATATCAGGTAGCAGACTCCTGGAAGTTTTCAATTTCATAGAAAAGACATGTTTATGAGTCTGGAGAGCTGGACTTTCTCACCTAGCTCTCTGTTTCTCTTTTCCTGCATACAAGTTAGAAATAAAAACAAACCTAATTGACTATGTGGCAAAGTACTTAGCATTGCCAGATGGCATGCTTTGTGGAAAAGAAAGATTTTTACCTTGAAAGAATATAGAAAATCTTCACACAGACTTTACCAATACCTAGCTATGAAGGACAGCCTCCAGCATGATCAATTGGTCAATGTTTTGGGCTTCCTTCAACTCTCTGTCCAGATTATCAGTGCTATGCTGGCAGCCTACTGACAACCTGCTTGGTAGCACAGTGCTCCACCATGTATGCCTATGGTCCCTACAGAAAACGTGCTCTGCAACAAGTTTGCCTTTAAGAGCAAAACTCTGTCACCACACATTCCAAAATCATCCAGTAATACAAAATATCAGAACTGTATCATGTCTAATTCTTAACAGATGTGCTGAGGCATACTTCTTAATTTTCTCCTTCAGGGAGAAAATGGGCATGCCATATAATTTTGCACAGAGCTCTTTCTCTTGATAATAAGAATACCAATAAGTAGCTTGTATGCAGAATTTTCCATAAGCAGATTTCAAAACCCTTCACACAAGTAGTCAATACCATTTGCTCTGTTTTTCTGGATAACAAAACATAGAAACTTGAAGTTTCTCAGAAGGCTGGTCTTGGAACCTGAAACAGAATTCAGGTCTCCTGAGTCCCATTCAATTGTCCAATACACTTGGCCATAGGGCCTAGAGGAACTGTATGATTTACTAGATATAACCTCAGCCTCTGACAAATAATCTGTTAGACCTGCTTGTTAAGAAGTCAGACTAGAAATCTACTGCAGGAAGTAATTTCAACTGCGTATTTGAGTATAATTTTCCTCAAAGACAATCTGCAGCATGAAAGGAATGAAAATAATTTTGTCTTTAAAATGGTGTATTTTTTATGATTGTTTCACATCAAAAATTCAACTTTTGTTTGCCTTGAAAGCCTCTTTCACTTTGTCTGTATCACACTGGGACAAAAACAGCCCTTGGTAACAGACTATCATTAATTAATATGAATCATACAATAGTGCTGTTGTGAGACTTTTTACAGGCAGAACTCTCTAACTCATTTTTATCATCATTTTAATTAAACCGGGTTTCAATGAACAAGGTAGCAAAAAAAGGTCAAGCTAGAAAAGGTGTTGAAACCACTGGGAATTGTCTTCCATAATATTTACCTAGCCCAGACCATCTAAAGAGCTAAAAATTGCAACTTGTGTGATTTTTTCCAAGTCTATAGTTTATGAAATTTACACTCCTCCTCCACAATTAATCCACTTGTGTAAGATCAACTGTGACTTTGGATATCAAGACTAATTATATCTCAGTGTAATGACTCATCAATACTGAGAATGAGGTGATCTTGAGAATGACGTGATCTTCATCAAAGGTTCAACCTCTAGTACTTTAGCAAAAGCACTAACTTTTGAAAATTAACAGTCCCTCTGACAAGATCCTTTCCAAATTCAATACCTTTACTTTTACATCTTTCTTAAGACATAATAGAACAAACTAATTGCTCACTTGGCCAGGCTGTATGTGGATTATTTACTGTGAGAGCGAGACCTGGGGGGAGGTCATGTTCTACATACCAGTGTATATTACATAGAGCTAAGGCTGGCCGAGTGCCTCCTCTTCAAGCCAACAATGAACTTACAGTTTGTCACCATGGGTGGCCTCCAGAACCTGGTACACAAAGAGTCTCAAAAGGTATGATTACAATCTGTTTGATTTCGGTAAACTAGGATAGTTCTCTAACTGCTTGTCATCATGGAATTTGTGGAAGAGGCTTACAACATTAGCATCAACTGCTTAATAGCTGGGCAAAAATAGTTTGGATATTTTTCCCTTTTTTCAGAAAAAAAAAAGTTTTGTCTTTATATATTAGGAAAAACAAGAGGATCTCTAGAAAAGTTTCTTATAGATGATAAATTTGTAGCATTCACTTGTGAGGAAAGTGTCTGAAAAAATGATGTATTAGTTTAGATTATGTTATCTGTCCTTGACCATTTGCTTGGTAGAAAAATTTTATCCAAGCAAAGACAATAATCTGGTTTTTTTTCTTCTTAAGTGTTGGTTTATCTTGGAATAAATATTTTGTCTGTGTGACCTATATGAAGGGGGAAATTGCTACTATAACTAGGTTAAAAAAAAAAAGAATGAAATTAAAGGAGAAATAAATGGTGCAAGTTGAAGCCAAAAGAAGGACCTGGTGCCGACATGCATTTAAAAATACAGTTGATAGTTTTTGTATATAGAGTTTAACACTAATAATAGGTTATAAGGATGAAATGAGAAGTAATAACAACTCCGCCTTTCCTTTTAAGTTGAAGTTATTTTTCAGTTCCCAGACACCTCATTGTAAAGGAAGTTTGCTGTGATGAGATATGCGTATAAATTATAAAGCAGATGCTTTTAGCAGGACTGATCCTAGCCAATGCAAGATATTACCGCTTCACTGTGTGTGCTAATCCATGTTGCAAAAGAGTGTCCATTATCCTCTGCATAAAGTTGGTCAGATAAATGGGCCATGGCAGATAGTTATGGGGTAGAATAAAACATCTTGGGACAGAGTGCTCATGTCTTCTGGGCTGTATCATATTACTATCCCTCAGTTACTTCAGCCTATTTCCATAGGAACTCAGTATTACTCAATGGCATTCATTTCAATTGGTGGCTGAACAGAGCAATACCTCAAAGGTAAGCACAACTGTGAAGAAGCAAGCCTGTGCAATAAAAAGTAAATGCATCAGCAATTACACTGTATTAATATTACAGTGAATTGATTCATTCAGAATCTAATCTGGACACTTTTGTGAAATCATCCATCAATCACTGGCTAAAGCTGAGGATGAATGACAAATTAAAGATTTTACTATGCCCTAGGCATACTTTTACTCATTTTACTTTAATACCACTGTTAAGTGAACCATCTGGTTTGCTCTTAATGACTTACAGTCAGATAAAAACTGCCCAGCCTGTACCTTTCTTCTGCCACCCACAAATGACCTGGCCCAAATACAGCTGTCTGAAAATAGGTAAGGTTTCATGCCTCAAGGAAGAGGTATTTAAAGTGCATTCAGGACGCTAGCTGCTTGTATTTGACATTCTGCTTGATGTCATACATTCAATTATTTTAAAAGGAGAGTTGTTGTTTTTATTTTCAAATTAGCCACAGTCTAAAGTAGCCTCTGTCAGAACCCTTCAAAAGTGCCAAGGGTGGTGGCAATGGTGTGTGTTCAGCACAATGAAAAGGAAAAAGGAAGTGAAATCTGTGCTCAAAGTATTTGTACTCTGAGCATTTGGGGTTTTTTCATTTCTGGAGTGAATATATTTACAGCATTTGTGTTCATCTCTAGTAGATAGTATTGCCTCACTTTAAAATAACACTGCAGGAAAATTTTACCATGGTTTTAAAAAATGAGTTGAACTCATGGTACACACACACAGGAATTGCTTCTGCAAAGCATGTGGGAAGAATTTAAGGACATATTTCATGTGCTTTTGCAATAAGACTATAAACTGATACAGAGTGAAAGCAGTAGATCCAATTGGCATTAAGTTGTACAATTCATTATTGCCTGTCTCTGGTATTATGAAGTTATACTCCAAACTGTTGGCAGCACTTCCAAAAGAAGCCTTGTTAGTGTGTTTGAACAGAGGTGAGGGGCAACGGCTCCCTGGGTGGGTGATGGCAGGGCCTGGCAGCCAAGGCCCATCCCACAACCCTAGCCAGGAGCAAGGCAGCTGGGGACACCAGGGCAGCCCCAGCCCCGGGCTTTGCGCACCTCCCTGGGGACAGGGACTCGCAAAGGCTAGGCCAGGCTGTGGGGCTGCAGGTGGACCTGCCTTGGCAGGGCTCATGGCCAGGCAGGGCAGGGCCCTGGGGAGTGGGAGATCAGCCATGCTGCAGCATTGCTGAGGAAGGGGCTGATGACCCTGGAAGGCTGAAATAGGGTCCTGGGCCTTGGTCACTTTGCAGGGAGTCCCAGGTGTCTGACATGGAATCCTGGGCTGTGGGCAGGTAGGGGGAGCCCTGGGACCTGGACAGGGACAGTCAGGGCTCTCGGTGCCTCAGAGCCCTTTTCTAACCATGCTAAGTTCACCTTGATGCAAAACTGTATAATGAAAGTGAGATCCCATATATTTAAATAGATTAAGGCTATGCACTAACATTTCATGCGTTTAAATGGAATACATTAGAGAGAAGTGGCTTTCTAGCACAAGTATTTGTAACAAGTTCGTACTGAAAATGTACTTCTATGGCTGTGGTAATTAAATTCCAAAAAATTGAAATTGCAGGCTATGGATATTCTCCAGAATGAAATAACATTCCTCCTCTACCTCACTCTATAACACTGATTTAAACAGTATAGTTAATCTCTTAATGAAGTGGCTTTAATTTATGCAAGATGGCTGTAACTTGCAGTTTAGCTCCCACTAATGTCATATTGCTGGTTATGATACCTGGCAATTTGGTAGTTAAGATAGTTTTCCATTTATCCTACAGACCAAGTTCTGTTTCCTGTTCCTGTTATATTCCTGTGAATATAACACTCTACTTGCTGAATTTCAGAGTGGTTACTGAACCTCTGCAAAGGTCAAAGTTAACTGACATTGGGATGCACACACTGAACCATCAACCTATAATTATCCAGAAATAAGCTGCCTGTTGCATCTTGTTATTTGCCTGTATTTATAAGAAGAACGTGCTATTCTGGGGTTGCTATGGCCATATTTTTGTCTCCTAACACAATAATGAAACAGAGACCAGTTATTAAAATAGTAAGTAGGCAGTTGGTAGGTAGCTAACAAAGAGAGTTTTCTCTTGGCAGTATGCATAGCACATGATTTCACTCCAAATTGAATAGATCCAAACAGCAGATTTCTGTCTAGTAATGAAAAAATTCAACCACATATATTGCTTGAGGTTACACAGTGCAATGCTACAGCATTCAGAAAAAACTAAAGCACTCAAAATGAAACTGCTAATACTATAATATTGCACAGAGTTTTCAGACTAATAACAACCTTGCACACTTCTCTGACTCTTCTTGTGCTCTGTATCCCTACAGGATCAATCAACCTCCTCAAATAGCACCATTAATATAATAAAATAATCAGCACCAAAGTGTTTGCTCCACTTGGTGACTCTGTGATAAAATGAAAATGGCATTGGGTTTGCACATCAGTTAATAAGTATTTGTGTATATTTTGCTGAAGTTAGAATTCTTCCTAATGCACAATAAATACCCCCCAAACACTATATATGTTCCATATACTTACAGGCACACACACTATATTATGTCTCATCAGGGAAAATACCTACACAAATAATATATTTCAAGCCATAAAAAAATTGTTTCTTCTAAAAAGATATTCCACAAGTTCCACAACAAGATCCAGCATCACCAGAAATGACAGATTTCCTACTGAGATGTGTGCCATGTTCTTATGGTCTCAATTATCCTAAGCTCTGGTTCTTTCCATGCTCCACATAGCTTCTCTATCTGACCCACCCCTAAGGCAAAGCACGCTGTTCTCCCTCATACCACTTAGCCTGCTGTGTGGTATTTTATACTTTCTGCTCCAGCCTGTGTTCCCAAAACCTCTTAACTGCAAATGCTGCTAGTTCGTGTGTTCCCTAAATACTGACTGGAGAACAGACAGCATGGGCGTTGGTGGTGGCGTATATGTGTATTTATGGAACTGTCAGCTGACCAAACAGTTGAGACACAAGGTAGGCTTATTTGCCTTATGCAGCTACTGTTCTTCCAAACTGTATACGAAATTAATGGTTTTGACACATTTATTCCTCTATAAAATTTAATTGAAAGCAGTTAATGGACTTAAAAATTATTTAGAGAAGGCCAATGGAGACAGACAGAGGCTAGAGCACTGAAGCTAGTTATCTGTTCAGGTCATGTATCTGGAAGATTATGTCAAGACAGGTGCCTTTCCTTAGGGGCCATTTCAAAAATGTAGCTTAAATTTCTGCTAAAAATGAGATGATAGATGCTAAAAAGAATTTGGAAGATAGTGGGAGAAAGATGCTACAGTGCTTCCAACTTTTCCTCGTGTTTAGAGAAAATAGGCGAGGTGATTCCTTCTTATTCTGTATAAAATATTTTGAAGATTATAGGAAGATTTATACTCTACATCCTCAAAAGCACTGGAGAGCTGGAGTTTGAAGTAAGATTCAAGCACTGCCATTTTCAAAGAAAACAGAACAACTAAAAAATATTTGACAGAATTAAAGAAGAAAAGCAAGCAGACCCATACTTACCAGGTGACACCACCATGATTCCAGATGTACAGCTATCAGAAACAGCACTTCCACGCAGGGGCTGTAAAACTGCTACAACAGACACTTAAGGTAGATTCTCACTTTTTTGTATCTCTTCACTAACCCAAGATCTGCTGTCCAAAGCAATCAGCAATCTTCACTGTTCATCACTTTCTTGACCTTACAGATATCATAGTTTATGAAATACTTAAATTACTTAATCATTTACGTGATTACTTTGGTATAGTAATTGTAGTTACTATACTACAGTTAATACAGTAAACTGGAATATGGCTCGGTATGACTGAGTGTTTCAGTTTGTTAAAGCAGTTTTAATTTGCTTGCTTCCCGGTATGCCGAGTGAAGAAAACAGTGCAACAGGTACACAGTTACTATTTGAAAAAAACACCCCTCTGGTGATTAGAAACAATCTTGTTTCCCAGATTAGATGCACTGTTCTTGTACCAGCATTGTTTTTCCGTTTTAAGAACATCCTCCCACATATATACTTTCTTCCTCATCCAACATTTATAGATAATAATTCCATATGCTCTCATTATTTTTCTTTGCTAAGCTACCAGCCCATATGCAGTCTTTGCTTGCAAAATAGGCACTTCTGAGTCCTCAGCTTGAACCCTGTTTATAACCTCAGTGACTTGTTTTCAAGTCAAGTGGATTCCAAAAAGAGCCAGTGAGGAGAAGGCCAGATATGAAGGGCTGATGATCCTAGTCATTCTTCTGTAATTGTTGCGTTTCAATTGGCCTCTCTTCTGTATGAATGGACACAGGTCTTAGAACAATGATGTTAATATTTTCCTATCTCTATTACAAATGAATACAAACATTTGCCATTTTCATTGCCATATCAAACTAGTGTCTTCCTCTCATCTCATGACTGACTAAAACACTCAAGTTTTTCTCCTCCTCTTGCTGTTTCTAATTTATGACCATTCATTGTGTATTGAATTTTTTTAAAAAATCCTATTTCAAGAACATTGTGTTTTTATCCTGTTTCTATTCTGTTTTGAAGAGCAACCTTTTCTTCCTGTTGGATATTCTGGTTAGCAATAAAGGATGAGATTCAGTACTAAAATCAGCCATGCAAACATGAAATCTGTAGTAAATTAATGAAATAAGGCACTGAAGAATTACTGAGCTTATACAAGATTTCTGCATTTTGGGATATTGGTTTCTTTGAGTTATTAGAAAATATTCTATGTCCTATTTGCATTGTGCTTACTTTTTGTTTTGTTCTTTTTTAATACAAGGTTGTTTAGCAGATCCAGAAATACTTTAAACCCTGGCTCATTCAGCTGTGGAATCCTATGAATATAATAATACATAACAGACTATGCTTTTATATAAAATTAATCTCTGCAACCAACTTTTTTTAAAGGAAACTATATCAGCCCTGATAGCATGGAATCAGGCATATTAGAAGAAAAACTCAGTTAAAAAAAAAAAAGTAAAGGATACAGGGATCCAATACTTGGACTATTAAAATGCAAATGAAATGTTTTATTAAGATGAAAGATAACCACCTCAAAGTATGCCAGGAAAAGGGTAAAATAATAACACTCTCTAAAGGCCCCCTTTAACCTAAGTACTGGTTCCTAGCTCTAACCCTGAGGTTTTTACCAAAAAAAATCCATGAGATTCCAAAAAAGGAAAAAAATGTTAAAATTGCATCCACTGCAAATGAGGAAAAAAGCCAAATGTCAGATAGAGGTGTTCAGTATCATCTGCAAAAAAAAAAAAAAATTGTCCTGATAACAATGACTATAGAAAGAATAAAAAAAAAACACCTAGAAAAAAAATCCCACCAGGGTAATACCATCTTTCTGTTTCTAAAGAGTATCAAATTGTCAGTTATCTTTCTCATTCACTCTCAAAAGTAGGAGTGCCAATCTATTTCCTGTAAATGAATGACACTAAGAGAAGCTAAAAACCAGTTCTGTGCTGCTGAACAACTTCAGGAAATGAATGGACCAAAAAACACCAAGAGCATTTCAAGATTCAGAAGTAACCAGGTACTCAAAAGGCAAACTTCAAATAAAAGATGATGGCATCTGATTCCAAAACAAACAAGCAAAACAAAGAAAAGGTGCTATTATAAGAGTACAGAGTGTTGGAGTGGAAAAAAAAAAGTGTAAAAAATAGAGTATAACAGGCACTAGAAAAAGAATTTGTCATTAGACCACGGACAAGAAGCAAAGTGCTCTCACTTTGGAGCCTCCAGCCAGGCAGTCTGGAAGGCTCCTTTCTTTCTCTTTCTGTATGGGCTATATGTGAGGCCACATGGCCTGAGATAGACAGGAACAGCAGTTCAGCTGATGTTGTGATCCTTGGTTTATGGAGTAGTCAGCCCAAACTGTAGTTAGTAACCTGTTCTGTTTTAAATGTATGAAGCTAAGAATAAGCATCTATACTCTGGTGACTCACACCTTTATTACACACCCTTCAAAATCACAAATGGGTTTTTTAACCTGAGGTGCAAACATGCAGCCACAGCTAATCAGCTTCGCAAAAAATCAATTGGAAAGTGTCAATCCTTTCAACATTGCCTAGGGCCTGTCAACTCTTTTCCCTCTTGGGTTCCCCAACTGCTGCTGCTCTTTATTGTGATTAAAGAGGGACAGTGGTACAAGAGCCTTTGTTCTGTGTCAAACTAGAAAGGTCTATTATTCTGTTGGCCCTTCTCTCTAGGGGCAACTCGTTATCAGATCTTAATGAATATTTAGCAAAGGTGCAAACTAGGTAAAGGTGTCTCCACATTCTTCTGAGCTGAGTGCTGCTCAGCTCTTCTATGGTAATGCAGTTTTATTTGTTCCTCTTCCTATTATCTCTAAGTATAATTATAGCAAGAATTTACAAAGTTTGCCTTTACAAAGACAAACAGGTCTTTAATTTATAAGGCACAAGAGACTGTCAAGTCTGATTTCTATACATATGGGCCCTCGAATTTCAAGTTCTTTTATCAAACTGCTTGCTTTTCTTTGAACTACTGTACAACAGTAAGAAAGATAGCCAATATTCCTCTTAGACTCTGAGGAACTCAAAACAATTCTGCCTCTGACTAATAACTGACCTCTCACTTGAAAGAAAATATAAAATCCTTGGTTGTAGACTGAATTTTCCCAGTTTTACTTAGAGCAGTTGGGTCTCATTATGCCTTTATCTGAAAGATTAAAGAGCCCTCTCCAGCTAAACAGTAGTGATGGTAACAAAAGAGCATTGTACAGACTTCTGCAATTACTCTCACAAAAGCGTGGAGATCTGATTGTTCTCTTAACGAAGGCCAAGGCAGTTTAAAAGAAAAATATTTTATGCTTTTTGGTCCATCTATTTCAGCATCTGCCATTTCTTTGTCATACTTACATCATCATTTTTTATCAGTGTTTTTAAACTGTGTGGTAGCAACAGTACCTAGTAGACGTGAGGAATGGTTTTAGTTGAGGCATCAGCATTCACTTACCAAAAAGCAGACAGAATTTAGCCATCCCCAGACTTGTCTTATCCTAACTCACGTACTAAGAAAACTCTCTTACATTAGTATCTGAGCAGAAGATTAAGAGAGATTAAAAGTTATTTTCTTACCTAGTGTATACACCTCAATGATCAGAAATGAAAATTCAAGCCTTTGAATCCTTGAAAGCCATGAAGAGCTGTACAAGTAATTTTTGTTTATGAGACAGACTTTCTCATTGCTGCAAATTTACCACCATAACTGAATAGTCAGCCATAGGATACGTAGCCGCAAACACAGAACTGGCAAGTTTTAATACTGCCTCTGTCACAGTCTTCCTGTCTGATCTTAGACAGATCACTATTTGATGTTTCTACATTCTCCCTGCAGTAAAAAGTGGGTTGTTAACAATGTCCAGTTCTGTATGTAATGATTATAACATGATTTGAGAGCCTTGGGTGTAATTTGTTCTGTATTAGTTTGTGGGAAAACTGAGGATTGTTTAACTGGAGCAAAGATTAGTAATATTGTAGCTTTGTCACAGCCTGCCGCATTTAGAAGGTGGGGTGATATTCCTAATCCAGCTGGAATGCTAGAAAATCTAATTGCTCTGAAGTGTTTGCTATTATCCACCAGCTGAAGGTTACTGTCAGCACAGGTTATCTAAGGGATGGGGTAGATGGGAGAGTTTCTGCACTCTGGGGCTGGCTCTACTAGCTCAGATAACAGTTGGAGTTATCTTAAGACTTTGTGGTAAAGGAAAAAGAAATGCATGTGTATTGGGTGAGCTGTAGGATTGAGGAAAATTAAGTGCTTAACTTTCAATGACTCTCAATGGGAATACAATGAGTCTCTAAAAGGCTGCAGGCCTCCCTGGGAAACATCTCCCCTAAACTCCCAGTTTTCAATGCGAATTGTGCATCCAATTCAAAAGCACCTACTTTCATTATAGGTTCTTTTCCAATCAGAGCAAAATAGTTTCAAAATCCTGATATCCTTGTACATCAAAAAACAGATGTGTGCCTAGGAAAAAGTACCTACAGCATAATTAATGTACCTCCACTGTTTAAGCTTATAATTAATATATAAAGTATGTCCCATTTTCTTTTTTCACAAGAAAAGACACCCACTGAGCCAAAAACTCAGTATATATACCTCATATTTTAAATACTACACAGGAAAACAATAATATGAGTTTTTTTGTGTACCCAGACATTTTATTGCAGAATGCTTTTGTGGGTTTGTTCTAAATACTTTTCAGTTAATTTGAAGGTCTCTAATGCGACTTATGTCCTGTACTGCATTACCCAATGAAAAAGGGAACTCACATAGGAGTGGACGACAGCAGGTATTCTACTGAAATTAGGAGAAAATATTTCAGAAAAGAGTACATTGAACAAATATGCACTTCTATAATTAATAATCTGTTTTAGTATATGTCCCTTAATCTCTAAATTACATAATGTGTATAGTTAGTGAAACTGCTCCACCTTGATTTCTCAGGGAATTTACCTAGGGACAGTTGCTTACACTTTATCAGTGGTCAGAATTATCTATTTCATCACTGAGAAAATGTTTTCTTTGGACTCATGAACTTTCAAAAATGCCTCAAAATTATATGGTAGGCAAATACAGCACTTTAATTAAGTTATACGAACAAGTACATTTCTAATTCAGTGAAAACCTCTATTCTCCTGTGGGGGTAGGAGATAATATATCTGTTCAAGATGAACTAGGAAAAAAATACAAACCAAAACAAAAAAAAACCCCTTGACCTAATATCCAGAAATGTTTTTACTGGGATACAACTGAATAAAACATCAGGCTTCTTCAGCAAGTAACAGCTTCTGACTACTCCCTGATGGATGTGCTTGAAAGCAAATGCTCATCCTTTGCTTACTGACAAAGGTGACCTTTCGATAGTCTGAGCACTTGATGCTGACAATCAAATCCTGAAATATATGTATGAATTTTATATGCTATATAAAAGTGCGTGTGGCAGGGAGGAAAGTAGGAGGATGGAGAAGGGAGGATATAGACAAACACTAAAACAAATGAAAACTCAGATTCAGATTTAAATGAAGACTTAACAAGTGGGAAATTAATTCAGGTTTAGTTGAGTCCTTAATCTATTTGGATGCCTGGATCATCTAGTTCTGCAGTTCAGAAACTGGGGAAAGGAAAAATAACTCCATGCTGTTATGTTCCCCAACTTTGTTTCTGAACAAAATTTTGTGTTGTGTAAACACATAGTTAAGGATTTGTGTGAGACAGCAGGTACAATCTAAAAGGCTGCACATTTAAATGTCTTGAGGAAGGCTGCTCAACTAGGAATATGTTTATGGGAAACCTTAGCTAAGGCTGCCATTGAGTAGATTCTTCTTTCAAATGAATATTCCTCGAAGTACATTACTCAGGATGGGAAGGGATAGCTCACATGGCTTGAATGCTGCAACAGAAGGAATTAGGCCCTTTAGAAAGGCTAGGTCAGGAAGGCAAAGAGATGAATTAGCAAAAGATCAGCTCAGTAGATGGAGCTTTGCTTTGGAACAGGTGACAAATCAGTCAAGAGCCTGTGGATAAGAGGACAGACCAACACAAGACATCACAGACTGCCTGCTCAAAGAAATTAAGTAGATGAAGCCTCCTGTAGACAGACGAAGGAAACTCTATGATTGCAGGCAATAGTACTCAGGGGAAACTTTAATCATTCTAGTGTCGACTGGAAGGGCAATATGTCTGTGTGCAAACAGCCCAGGTTTCTGCAGAATGTCGTAAGACAATTTCTTGGCGTGGGTGATTGATGAGTTGACCAAAGGATGCGTTATATCGGACCAATTACTCATGAATAAAGAAGAACTGCTCAGGGAAGTGAAAATGTTATTTGCCCACAAGCCCCAAAGTTCCACAAGCCTAGTAGAAAGTCCTGGTGGAGTGAGGCATTATCCACAGCAGACTAAAACAATAAATTAGGAGCCTTTTGAGTATATTGGACAAACTCAATTTCATAAAACAACTTTGAATGCATCCAAGGCTGGTGACAGAATGTTTTCTTTCTATAATGTCTGAAAAGTCATAGTCACTGGGGAAGAGTTCTGAAATTCTGAAAATAGGGAAAGTCACACCCATTCTAAAGAAGCATAAGAAGAAGGATCTGGGAACTAGACAGTGGCCAGCTATACCTCGGTTCCAGGGAAGGTTATGAAGCAAAGCTGCTTGGAAACTAAATCCAGGCACATGGAGAAAAAAGAAAGTGATTTGGAATAATCTACATGGATTTGGTAGTGGAAAATCATGCTTAACTAATCTGATTCCCTTCCATGATGGCATGGATGGCACTGTGGACAAGTAGAGAACACTGGCTATTGCATGACTTTAGCAAGGCCTTTGACACAGTTTTCCATCTGGAAGGACCTCAACAGCCTGGAAAAACAGATTGACAGAAACTTCATGAAGTTCAGCACAGGTAAATGCAAAGTCCTGCATCTATACTGGAATAAACCCTTGCAGTAGTACTCGCTGCACAGATAACAGTTTTGCAGTGAATATTCTGGGTGTTCTGGTAGACAAGAAATTGAACATGAATCAGCAGTGTGTCCTTCCACAGAGAAAGCCAACTGATTTGTTTTAGCAAAACCATAGCTTGTTGATTGAGGCCATTGATCATTCTCCTCCATTCAGAGCTTGTGAAAATACAACTGGAGTACTGCATCCAGTTTTGCCCCACCTCTGCAAGAGAAAGACATTAACGTATTGCAGTGAGTTTACAGAAAAGGGCTAGGGGGGCTAAAGCATAAGATGTATGAGCGGAGGAGCAAGAAATTATTTTGTTTAGATTTAACAACAGAAGGCTTATTGTTGTTTAGGGCTACCTAATGTGAGGATGTATAGAAGGCAGAGCTAAAGAAGACAGCAATAGGATGAGAGGAAATAGACACAAGTTGCAATGAGGGAAATTTTGATTAGGAGATAAAGAAGTAAAAGGAGAGCTGGTTAAGCACTGAGAGAAGTGCCCATCCTTGAAGATACACAAAACTTGAATGGACACAGCACTGAGCAGCCTGCTCCAACTGGATTGGCTTTGAGCAGGGGATTGGACCAGATACCCTCTAGAGATTTCCTCCAACCTTAATTATTCTGTGATTTTATCTGGCAGGAGTGATATTCAGTCTTAGGTCTCAGGTAATAGTTCAAGATCCAACATTTTCTGTTGGGAATTGAGGGCTTATTCTGACTGGAGAGCCTAGAATTCTCTTGGTGAGAATATTTGTGCCTATGCTATCAAAATTATTTCACATCTAGCATTCGTGAAATAAAAGAATTCCTTCTGAAGCACATATAACTGGTGTGATTCAATCAGTCTAAATAATCTAAAAGGAATCTGTCATAAAATATTTTCTGTAGATAAAGTAATAGGCATTTGCATAAGGTAGGTTTACTGGAGTGAATTATATAGATCCTGACAGGCTTTGTTACTTGGAAGTAGCATGAGGCTCAAGCTTACACCAGTTTACAATTACCATGAATATACATGCAAGGGTTTTCATGCCAGGGCATTAACTCTTGGCCTGCAACCCCCTTGGCAGTTGTTTTTCCTTACATGTACAGGGCATTCTGTGAGGAATTTTAGCAGCTGTAAGCAGCATTAACTCTGCTTTAAGCAACTGACCTGAAATGTGTAAAACCACAGAAAGAGCATGGAGTGGAAAGAAACTATGAATGCTCTGGCACCTCTGTTTGCATGCCCTTTAAATCCTCTGCCAGTGCCCAGATCAGCTGGATTGCAAGAGCTGCTAGGTAGGAGGAAGCATGTCAGGAAGCCAAAGGTACAGTTATTTCTGTCTTTTAGGGAGAACTGAACCTTCTAATAATAATAACATGATGCTAAACACAGAAGTAATACAAATGATGTAACTCGATGTCTCCTTCCAACATGAGGATACAGCATGGGCAAAGCTGACAAACATGCTAAAGACAGCTGAATGATTATTATGTGAGTCTGTGCGGGACAGTAAAACCCTCTTTGTTCCAATAGACATCTAATGATGAAATATTGTTTGATGTTTCACAAAGAAAGAGAGTAAAAAATAGCACCAAATAGACGATATCCCTATACAGGGAGGCCATTCCAGCTCAGCTGTTCTTGAGCACTAATCTGTACAACACAGCATATGCAAGTTGGGGATAGAGAGACTGCAGTCTTCTTTGGATGATATGGCTCCAAAATAAAACAACAGTGAAAAGAAAACAGTGGGAATGATAGTTCCAGAATAAACATTTGCTGATCTGTTTTTCCCCTTCTTTAATGCACATTTTTAACTCCTAGTTCACTCAGGGTTTTATTTCTTTATAAACTTTGTTGTTCCAAGGGGTTTTTTTTGGTGAAATTAGAAAAGAAGAGAAAGGATTGATAGTTTTCCTTTCTCCTTTCCTTCTAGAGGGTGATTTTTCCCTTTCCTTCATCTGCCACCTCAGACTTCTGTGATAACTACAAGCTTCACTGAACCCTGAAATACTTGCAAGTGCATGCTGAGGTTTGTTTCACCCCATTAATGGTGAAAGCAAGCCACAGTCTGCATTAGCGCATATGGATCAACAGTAGCTATTAACATCACAACACATTTTCAGTTCGTGTTTTGAAATGTTACACTGACCGGCCACAGCTCTCAATTTGTTGCTGCCCCACGTTCACCAGTGAGGGCAATGGCAGCAAAAGAAAAGAGAGTCACAGACAATACGACTTTCATTTAATAGAGAGATTTCTCTAAGCTTTATGGTTTAATATTTTTGGTGAGTCAACTGTAAACAGCAGATAGTGGAATAGCAATGGTTCTTTGTCTTGAGTCTGAAAGAGGGATTTTTTAATATTTTTTGCTGTTGCTAGCCTGCAAGTTCTATATTCACGGCATTGCAACTTTTAGTGAGGACTTTACTGTGCTATACAAGCAAATAAGAAAATGGTAATCACAGCTCCAAGGACCAGTGATCTAAGTAACACAAAATAAAGCATGAACTACACCTGCAGTTTCTCCTTGGGGAGGAAGATTAATGTGTTCAGCTATTTTTCTGTAGCCAGAGGTCTGAAGGCACAAAAATTAAGATAGCTGACAAGGACAGGATGATCTGTGAGAAGGTGTGGCCCAAAATGTAACCTCCGGTCTGACCAGGTCATTAGCATATGGGAAAAAAAAGTCCAGTTCAGGGCACCACATATGAAAAATAAAAATTAACAGAAATATTAGCTCAAGCTCAAGGGTTCCAGGATTTGCTTGCTTTTCTAGGCAGAATGAGAAGAAGGGGAAGAGGTTATGTACCATTACACTGTAAGTACCATCATGTGCCATAATGTAGAAAATGTGCTGTGTTTGAAACAGATGGTTGTAAGGCTCTTATATTGTGTAATATATTTGGGTACAAGGATGATGCCAAGTAGATCCACAATTATGATGATCGTAAAATTAACCATGCTGTATTTCCTGCCTTTTCATTTTCTGAATAACATTCTTGCCTATCCCACCCATTTCTCATTATCTCCTTTCTTAGCCCCCATATGACAGTTTAAAATCTGCAGGCTGTTCTTGGATTGTTGTCCTGGGCCTCTAACCTCTCAACTGTCCCTCATTTCAGAGTTATCTCTATTCCACAGAGACCAACAGTACAGAGAACTTCTATCAGCGCCAGTAAATCTTTCAAAGAGGAATATAAGACAAGTGTGTGTATGTGTGTGCAATTCAATATAGGAATGAAGGGCAGTTGGGAAAGTCAAGTGGTGGAACATAAAATATGAATGATGGATGAGGAATAAAGGAATCACAGATGCACCACGCCATTTGTTCTACCTTTTAAGAGAATGACAAGTATTCAGCCTATTGAAGCAAGAGGCAGGTGACCTAATCATTTAAACAGGCTGAGGGAAAGGGGCTAAGAACTGTCATTTTAATTTTTTTTTTAATCCAGGTTTAGAAATTTTTGAGGTTTAGCTGCGCATAATGTTATTTAACCCTCCTGTACATCGCCTTCCTCAAAAGGACTGGTCTTAATGCTTCTTTCATCACAGAGTTAAAAATATCATTGGAATGAACTAATATTGGTACACATATAGAACCCTGTGACTTTCTTGTCAGGAGTCAGGGCAGGAGTGCATAAATGGCCCACAAAAGCCCTATGCCCTGCTAAGAGAGAAGTTCCTCTGTAGAGTGGTGCAAACAATTGCTAGTGCTCCCTGAGGACCACAGCACCCTCACAAAGACAGTATGCTGGAGGGAGCCTAAATCTGGAAAAGTGGCAAACTTTAGTCCTCCTCCTCCTGTGTGGAAAATGGTGTGGAGGTCCTCTGAGAGGTACAGTGTAAAGTCTGCTTTCATGTGCACGGTTAGCTGTGAAAGAAGACTGCTGAGGATTTATTTGCCAGGGACAGGGGTCCAGCCCAGAGCTTTGTGTACAATGTGAGCAGTGCTGCAACCCACAGAGCACCTCACCTTGACTGGTGCAACGCAGGGATAACTAGCAGACTGCAGAATCTAGACCCAGAGAAAGGATATTCTGAACGTCAAAATAAATTTAAAACTGTTTTGAGTAGAATCCCTAAATAAATAGAAGTCACAAGTGGAACTTACAATTTTAGGCCTTGTAAAGACGGCAGATAGTCACTGTGTTTGGAATGGGAAACTGAAGGCATCAGGTGTCTATCATATTGCAAATTACAAAGTAAAGAAAACAAATACTGAGCAAGTTTTCCAATAGAACTGCATAAGTTATGTTAGAAGTGTAGATGAGAAGAGTCATTTTAGTTTGACTTCTCACATTTCGCTTTTTTGGGAGAAGAAAAGTTTTGATGCTAAGTATGAAATGCTAGTGTACTTAAGATCTGGGAGAAAGTGAAGGTTTCTCTTGATCATTTATCACGTCCTCCAATTAAGATAACCTTTTTAACCATTTGACCAATATGACCCATTACCACCTCAATTGCTGAAAATGCATGGACTGTACAAAAATAATTTTTCTTGTTTAAATAGCCCCTTCTGTGTACTCACTGTCAAATATTTTTGTCTCAGTGTGTGACTTAGTCCCACTACTTTCAATGCTTTGGAGAGATTCTACCTTTTATATTTTAAATACCCTGGAGGTATTTAAAAGATGGGTAGATGTGGTGCTTGGAGACATGGTTTAGCAGTGGGCAGGTTATGGTTGGACTCGATCTCAATGGTGTTTTCCAAACAAATGATTCTATGATGATTTTGTTTGATATGCTTCTGGTGAACTATACTGCAAGGAATGGTTCTGCTTGCCTTTAGAATAGTTGTAGACAGAAGAAATATCAGTCAAAAGAAAGAAAACAGTACTGAAACTATATTGTGATATCATTTAGTTGATCCCCAAACCAGGATCAACAGCACCTTAAGTCATTCCTGACAGAGGGGAACTTATCTTTCCCAGTGGCCTTTCAACACCAAACAAAAGGATTCTGGTTTTGCCTAGAGTAATGTAAGTTTCTGCTTTGCCAAGCCACATAGTAGCAGGACTTTGACTTTATCCTCCTTGAAATACGGAGTTGTCAGTAGATGATGATTGTTAACGATGGGTTGTACAGGTAGTAACATCAGATAGCTTCCAGGCGAGCGTACTGCTTGAACTATATGAACATCAATAAGACACAGCAAAAATGAAAAGTATGTTTGGAAGTTTCCTTTTGGTGCCGGACAGAGTGCGACAAAACAGCTCTACAGTTGTGCCTGTTGTTATCAGGAAAGCAAGTTGCTCCTTTCCACTGCAGGCTGCCAGAAGCTATTTCTGGGTTAATGAGTAAGATTTAAGACTTGTTCAGATCTTTCTTTAGTCATCAGATGCTTTCTTTAGTCTTTCTAAAAGAAAGAGGCATCCTATCCCTTTATGTAACAATGATTTGTAGGCTTGTGCTCTGAGAAGAACACTTAGTGATGGATGCCAGTACATGGATTTTATGTAGCCAATGGGACAGCCATATAAAGACATCAAGTGCATACAAATGATAACTATACCTTTGAGTATAATCCTGTAACAGGGCAGATTTTTTTCACTCATTTGCTCAGGAATATCTGAAGACCTCTAGGGAATGTAGCATATATTTCTATATACACCTGCATTACCACTTCATCATTTACCTGTGATTTAGAGATTTATTTACCCCAGCCCTTTAAAATTGTACTAAGCAGCCACAGGTATGACAAGATCTCTACAAAATCTCGACTTGCAGATTTTGGCTAGGTAGTAGTGCTGGGCACTTCTCTACTTTGATGCTCATGTAATCTTTTTATTTTATTTTGCGATTGAGTCCCTGCCAAGTGCCATAATTTCTGAACCAGAAGAAAAGATATCTTCAGGTTAAAATGTCACTGTGCCCATCAATCACACTTCAGTGAATAGCTATAGTTCACAAGTCGTTCAGCAGTACAATGAATAATTCCAGTCTAGAACTTTTCTGCAAATTCCTTACGTTATTATGTCTGAGACTAACCAAGACTGGAGGTTTGAACTTCTATTCTTTTTAAAAGGCTTTATTTCATGAAGATATAGGAAAGAAATTCAGGAATACAAGAACTGGATAATAAAAGGGTGGATCTGGTGTCAGAGCCACAGCACACAATCAACCTGTATCAATAACATTGGAAACTTCTTGTTGGCAGACACGTATTCTTGTCCAGTGTGATACAGCAGCATATTTGGGCTGACAGTAAAGTGTGCAGCATACAAAAGTAGGGAGCACTTTTTAATAGCTGATAGTACCCATGGGTACCAAAAACAGGGTTATTTTATTTTGTATGTACTTAGGCAATTATCTGCTAAAGAATGGAAAGCATTTAGGTTCATTTGATATAGAGTATAGAGGGTATGAAGCACAGTAGTGCTCCGCTCCATGACTCTGATGATGCTTCAGCATTGTCTTCAGTACTGGTTTGAGCTCTGTCTTCAGAAAGATTACCTTTCATTTTTATTTTCTCAAACCTGAATGCATTCCCTTTCACTTTTCTTCCCCTTCTCTCTAAAGCTATTATGATATAAATGTGTTTTTTGTAGTATAAACAGTTACAGGATTTTACAACTGGAATTTGGGCAGTTTTTAGAAATAATGCTGCTTGTTAGAATCTTTCACAACAGACTTCTTATATCTCAAATTTCCACGCAGAAGTTTGAATTAAACAGATGTTAACAAATGAAAAGACAAAAGTAAAACCAACCTGAGGTTTTTTTCTTGTAGCTTATATGGAATCATTTTTTATAATTATGATGTTACTGCCTGCTAACTTTAATTGCAGAACACAAAAACCCAGAATATCCAGGTCTAACTGTTTATATAGTAAGACACAATTCCCCTTTACATACATATATTGCTATTTGTTTTAAAAAGATTTTTTGTGTTCACATTTCTTTATGATATAAGAGAATAAAAAGACTATAACCAAATATTCTTAACCATTTTAGGTTCATGATTAAGCTTAACATTTAGTACTCTGAGAAAAAATATGCTTCATAAACATGTTCATTATCCTCATTTGCCCATACCAATCAAGTTTAATTGCTCAGTTAAATTGCCTGGTTACCTCAATTTGGAGACATTCAGCTGTTTCCATAATTTATCCTCACACCAATACTCAACTTTCTCTAATAATAAATGGCTGCTCTTCCATGCCTCTTGGCTAATTTTTCAATTACGAGGGTGTGAGCGGTTCTGGCATTTGAAAGACGTGTGAAAGGCCACTTGTGAACAGCCCAGGGACACAGAGTCAATGACATTTATACATTATGTGTCATTTCTATGCTTTGTATAGTAAGTATATTAAAGTACCGATAGGCAGAAGAACAGCTTTTAAAAACAACATCTACTTTTTTTTTTTCTCTTTCTGTGACTCCAGTTCAAACTTTCTTCATTTTCTGGTCCAACTAGAGCATTTTTTAACTGTGTCTCAGCAAACTCATCCTGCAGGAATATTCACTTTCCCATCAGTTCCCCTGATGCCAATAGCTTCTACTCAAATTCTGCACTGGAGAGAACAGGGAACTTGGGACTGAGCAGGTTTAATGTAAAAATTCACAGTGAAAATGACAGGCTGTAGGACTCATCTCAGCATCACATGATTTGTCTTTGGAGAAGGGAATTCCCATCACCCTAACCCTCCCAAGCAGACTGTGAAATGCCAGAGCATGTGGATGACTGCTGTCTTATATTTTTTTTCCTTGGCTCCACACTTCTTACCTGTTGGGATTTTTTTTCCTTCTCTGTCTCATCTTATGTTTTTTATTTGTGCTCTCTTTAGGTAACCTTTTTCTTCCAACTCCTATCCTCTGCTCTAATTTGATGGCCCTTTCCTCTCCTCTATCTTGATTCTTCTTTGTAAAGTTTCCTCTCCATCCACCTTTGTCTTTCCTGTTCTTCCCTTTTACTCTCTTCTGGCTTCTTTTCTTACCCTCTTATCTTCCCTCTCTACTTCTTCTCTCTGAGGACTCTCTGCCTTTGGCTTTTTCCTGTAGATTGGGCTCAATGGTACCCTTCATGAATGCTGATTATCCTGATCGGAGCTCTTAGAGTATTACACCAGCTGAGTAGCTCTTCATTTGAATCATGCCTTGCAGCCATTTAGCAGGAAAGGAGTGTCGCATCCAACTTTGACTGACAGCTGATTGGCGGGCAAGAGAAGCAGCCACCATATCTCATGGGAATGCTCAGAAGCTTACAGAGGGAAATAAAATGTCAACCCACTGTGATCTGCAGCCTTTGCTAAGAGGCTTGAGAGATCAAACTAGATCAGACACAGTCCCACTTTAGTTTGGAAAACTAAACTGTGTTGTTTCTACTTTGAATGTCATCATCAATAGCATAATTCCTGCATACTGCAAGAGAGGATTCTATAAATTATGGCACCTTGGGCAGTGTAGATTTTCTCTAGACTTACCACAGGTGCATTAGCTCTAGTATTCACATAAAGATTGTTACCTACATGAGAGTATGCTGCTCAGGGAGGTGGATATTCTTGGAGTTAGGCTGTGATTTTTTTTAATTATTATTTTTTACAGACCTTTTCTAACTGTCAGCATGCTTTAAGCTTAGAAATTTTCAGCTGTCTGTGGCTTTTTAGTATTTAAAAGAGTGTGCTTCAACCATTTGTAATAGCATGACTTGTGGTATTATGGTCATGTCATACAGTCCTCAGTGGCACCACAAAAGCTCATCAGAAAGTGGCTGCAGCATTGTTGTGTGCAGTGGGGAATAAAAAGGGAAATGATTGCCTTTTGCTGGATAGAGAGAATCCTCACCAAAACAGGAGTGCTGAGAATCCTAAACAACTTGGAACAAAACCTCTTCTTGTTTATGTAGTCTGACTCTAGCAAAATTAATGAGCATAAGGGGAAAATGCAGATTACATGTTAAAGCTAGAAATCTGGCCTAGACAATCCTATAATTAAGCTGCATTATTTCCAGCCAAAAATAAAAAGGTAAATCTTTAACATAACTGTGTATGATTGGTCATGGGACTTACTGGATAAACTAAGAACTTCCTGTTGTTGATTACAATTTGAAGCTGAAGTGTACTAACGTTTCCACTGAATTACTCCTCAGTGGAAGCTGGGCAGACAGGAAGGTGAATTAAAAGTTGTAACAGGCGTTGTTCTTACCTACTTGCTATTGCTGGCTTTCTAGTGCTTCTAAAATAAAACCATAGATGCATATGAAAGAATCTTACCTTGCCAACATATTGGTAGTCAGTTCCTGTGTACTCCTCCAATAAAAAGAACTGATTCCACATCCAGCTCCTTTTGGAACGATGGAGGTCTCGCCTGCTGTTTCCAGACAGCACCAGAACCTTTTCCTTTTCTGGAAAGCCACTAGTCCTTTTGGATAACGTTGTTAAGAAACTTTGGTGGGGCTGACCAGCCCAAAACAGCAGCCAGAAGCAATGGTAAGTTCTCATCACGGCAACACAAGAAGGTCTAAATAATGACTTTTTTTCTTGTCCCCAAACTAACCTACTTTACTGCACTGAATCCAGTCTCATGCCGTCTTCCTTCTTTTAATAGTCTTTGCAGTCAAAGGATCTCTGAAAAGAAAAATATCAACTTTTAAAGCATTTTCAAAGGTACTTAGCATTCATCACTATGGCAAATAAATCAAAAAAGTAGTGGAGTAATAGTGATTGTTGAAAAGCTAGCCTGTTTCCGGTTCAAAATGTTTTAAGTGGTTCTTCAAATAATCTGAGAGAATCTATACTGAATAGAAGGAGTCCCAATGTTTGGTTTGTGAGGTTTTTTTTCCGCCTTTAACTCCATTTGCTTCCAATGATCAACTAAGGCAATCCAGCCTTTTCTCTTTTTGCTGCCTAAACTTTGGGATGTAACTGATGAGTTTCTGACTTGGGATCTTGATGACGTTACCTTATTATATTGAAGAAGGGCTGGCAAGAGTGCACACTGTCTTCCCAGGAGGCATTCGGTTGCTATAGTTATAGGCTGAAGAGCCTGGACTTAGGTAACTCCAGGATTTTTCCCTTACATTTAAGGAGTTTTGCCTTTGACTTCACTTAGGAAGGGTCAGGAAAACAGATTAGCGAAATAAATGTGCATATTTCTCCATATCTCTTACATACTAGACCTCTTTGACACTGCATAGGAAGTTAAGTGGACATTCCGGTTTCATCAGTTACCTACTGCCAGAGTTTTGTATTGAGTTTTGGATCTTTAAACATGTCATAATATACAGAAATGCTTTCATTAAAAAATTCTAAAAATACAAAATCCGCTATTTAATCTCTACCTGTGGGTTCATTCCTACGAATAATACAAAATATTTGTGCACCTACAAAATAGTTATGAAAATGATCCCTATCTCTGAAGATTGCATGATTTTCATCATGAAAAAAGCTATACATACAGTAGCATGGTGCAGTGTGGATAATTCTTCTGTTTTTAAAGAAGTTGGAAGATTCTATTCAGGAAGATATGATACTATGGTACCACTTAGGTAACCAGTCATGCAAAATGCCTAATGAACAGCTTTGAAACATTTCATAATCTGAAGAAATCAGAATCAGTTGACAGAAACATTCCACAACATGTATTTTTCATAAACATTTTGTTAATTTTTTAGTCCAAACAGACCCATACTCTTAGAGAAGGATCTTTTGATTCATTTTCATTTGGTTTCAAACAGAAGCTCTTCAGAAAACTTATTTCTTTCAATATCTTGATGAAAAAAGAATAAATCATTCTGACCCATCGCAAAATTTGACACAGCAGCTCTCAATATTTGTAAATAAAGATTATGGAATGACAGTCTGACTATACCAAACTGAAAAGAGAACCTTTTCGTTTGTTTTATTTTGTAAGCATTTCACACAACACTACTTGGATCATATACTATATCAAAGGCCATTTTTTCCTTATATTATGCATGTTTGTATTTTTAAAGGTGTAAATCAGGCAGAATTTAGCCTTTGATGTATACTGATGAAGTTAAAGCATTTACAATGCCTCGGGTTAGCCACTCTTCTGGTTGTCATTCCTCTTAGTAGTAAAATAACATAAAGTCTCTTAGAGTTCCTCTTTGTAAATAATTTTCTATAAAGAAATATCACTTAGCTTTTAGATGAATAGTAGGCAACGGAACAGGGCTGCTCAAATAATACTGTTTTACAGCTTCACAAGGTAAAATAGCGTAAATAGGTAATTTCTAGGTAAGGAGGAGTAAGTTTTTTAGCATTAAGAGGAAAAATTGAAAATGTACAATTCTGAAGCACTGTAGTTTCCTTCAGAGAAGAGGGAAGGTTTCTAGTTAACTGTTATTAATGTCAGTGCACTTTCTGTAGGTAAAAACAACTCTGCCCTGCAGGTCATGGGAGCTGTGTGCACATAAGGCTTTGAGTGTTGTGCGATAGATACAGACACATAGGCATATACATACTCATATACATGTAAACATGCACACACACACAGATGTAACAGCAAGAACAGACCTGCTGCCCACCACAAGAAGACCTTCACAGAGGAGGAACAGAAAAAGCCAGTGTGACTAAGCTTTAGGATGCGTTCTGCAACTGCCTGCAGTACGATTCATGGAGTGCCGGCAAATAAATGCGCAGGTCGCTAGAGGGGGATGTGGGCAGATTCAGGCAACAGGCTAGAGAGAGCTGAGGGGGTCTTAACTCTCTCCTAGTTTTTATAGTCTCTCTTATCCTCCTCCTGTATCCTTCCAACCTGTGCAGGGTCTTGCCCTTTACAGCTCTGCCAACATCTACTCCTCTAACTCCCAGCTCTGAGTGGAGTCTGTTCCCGTAGGCATCTTCCCTGATGAAAAGGAAAGAGGAGATTATGTCTCACACAATATTATTGACTTCCATTTTCTTGCCAGGTTGCTTTGTGGGGAGGTTGGGGCCTGCCCAGGTGAGTTAATTAGTGCCCTGGGCAGCGGCAGCCCTGGAGAGCTGCCATATCACAGCACGCCTGTCATGATCTGTGCTCGGAGCGCTGATGTGAAAAGACGGATCAGACAGTGGCTCTGGTTGTGTGCATGTGGGTCGCCTTAATGGAGAGGCAGGGTCTGAGGCAGGGAGCACAGCATATGAGCAAACCTATTATTTTGCTATTAGTGAAGTCTGCGTGGATTGCCGAGGCATGAGGGAGTGAAAATCATCACTTGACAGGCTCCCCCACTGCTCGTCTCATTACCCTTACGGCCACATCCCATAGTAGGGCTCTGTACTTGTGCTGCTGCATGTAATGTTTCCTGAGCAGTGCTGCCTGGAGCAACATTACCTGGACAGGATTTGTGCCAGCCTTTTAAAGGATCAGTCCTTCAAATGCCAATTGCCAGGAACCAATTATTCCTGTGGGGGAATTTTCTGCACTTGAAGTCAGCTATATTTCACAGCTCTGATGTCATGGGAGAGGTTTTATAGTGGCTCGTACTGAAATATAGCTCATGAGAATGATATCATAGCTGTGAAATACAGCCTTTTACTCTTCTCTGCAGAGATGTGTCCAAAATGCTGAAATAGGGGCATGGTCCCGTAATGTCTTTCTTGACTGGATAGTCTTAACGAAGCAGCAGCGCAGTTAAGCCCCAACAGCTTCCCTGTGAGAGGCAAGAGAGGAGACAGACCTTTACAGACCTCAGGTTAAGCATGCGATTGGGGTAAGCACCAGCTGAAGTCCAGGGTGTCTTTGCCCTATAGGTGTTGTTCTACAGCTCATAGCGATAAATTCAGTTGAGTGAATAAAAAGGACAGGAGCACTATACTCTGAGCTGAGCCTTTAGTAAAGAGTGAGCTCCTGTGGGTCTTAAATGCCATTTTGTGCTGCAGTCCCTGTGTCTCATACTCCAGAGAGGTCTCTGCAAAGTAATAGTTTTTCTCTTGCAATCTCCTTTCTTTATTTTAAAAACAAGTCATTCACCAGGAATATTTCTTCTTCTTTAAATGAAGATGTGCAAATATAACTGATGGGACTTTGGGATGGGGGCTAAAATGTCTTTGTTTTCTTTGCAACACACAAAGACAGGCAATAAGACAAAAGGGGTGCTTTAAACATGGCATGTCTCTTAACCATCATCTGGTCAGCTGACTGGGGAACCTACTGTGTTAATCAACTGCCAAGAGTGAAAAATGATTTTACTCTACAACAGCCTCAGACAACTGAGCTCTGTCAGCTCAAATATATAGCAAATCTGTTTTTTTCATGGGAGAAGAAGGAGTCTGCGTACCCAAGCTTAAAAAAAAAAATCCCAGTCTAGCTTTAGGTATGATGATTGTTAACATAAAAGCAATGTCACTTGCAGTCACAGAACTGTCTTCGGTGTAACAAGTCACAGATTTGAAGTTTATGTTCATGCCACTTTGAAGGATTAGAACCTCAGACAATTGCTTAATCACTATAAATATCAACTTACTTCAAAATTATTTCCCCAGGGTTATGATATTCATAGTCAACCTTTCTATTCACCCTCTCCCCCAGTATCTCATTAATATATGTAATGTCTTAATGCCACTAATGTGAGAATTCAGAGCAAATTTACACCTTTCCAGAGAAATACTTAATTATTTCAACAATAAATCAAAGAGGAAATGTGTCCATTGGAGTCACTCCTATGAACCAAGGAGCTCTGCCTTTCTGGCACAGTGACAGGCATCAGATGCAGGTTCTTGACATGAGGAACCCCAAAGAGGTTCCACCTCCACTCACACTCAGCACTGTGGGTTGTGCTGCTCTTCCCAGTTGGTGGTTAAATAAGCCAGACTAGCTATGAGCCTTGCCATGAAAGGCATCAGCAAGGAGAGGGAAAACATTTTTTCTTCATTCCTTTCAGTTCAACCCCATAGTACTCTCACCTCCATAGACTCTCAAAGGAATATATATTTCGGATATTATGGGCTGCTGATTGTTACATTTTAAATAGCCTCTAAATATGCCAACAATCATCACTGTCTCTAAAGTTTCTAACATAACCTTTATTCAAACAGAAGTACCAGTACAATAGATCTTTTATTCCCTAGTCACCTAGGTACAGTTTCATTGTTTAAGGCTGGGTTACAAAGCTTCACACATTAGGTTTAAGGTCCATTAGTACACTGGAATGAGCATTAATTGTATTTTCAAGAATTTATAAAGTATTGTTATTCTTTCACCAAGGCTGAATGAGGAGGTGAAAGTTAATAGAGGATGTGGCATAGTAACTCAGGAAACTGAGCATAGGAAATGTTACTGATATACCCTGGGCAGGTGTAATATGGATTTGAAAATTCACCTAACAGAAATAGTTAGGTTTAGGTTTTGGGGTTTTTTGTTTGTTTGTTTTTTTTGTTGTATGTGTTGGTTTTTTTTAATTTATGTGACACAATAAACTGGATCCATCCACACAGAGATTGCTTAAGGTCTTGGGGAAAAATGCACAAAGGCAGAGGATAGACCCTGCTCTTTCATTCTAGCAGATTACACTATGAATGTGTACCACTGTATGTGCTCTTACTGCCCCAAAATCATGTCTGATTTATGGTTGTTGGTGGAAATATGCAGACCAGTCCCTGGCTGCTTCAACAGCTGTATTATATGAAGTGTCTACCATTGCCTTTGGAAGAAAGGAAATACGTAATTTTGTAGAAGATGTGAGAATGCACTAAAAATATTCTAACATTATATCTTCTAGATGCTTACCTAGCCAGCACCAATTGACTTTGCTAGGCACACTGACCTTGCTTAAATCCCAAACAATTCTACAGAGCAAACTGTGACCCACAATAACTGGACTATGGGCTTCAGCTTCAGTTTCCCTTGCAGGAGAGTCAGTTGCTAAGTCCACTGATAAAAACACGAAGTAAGATATACCCTCCATACTCACATCATCCTGCTGGAATGACCTTCCCCTGACTCAAATACCAGGTGCAAGTGTTTAACCCATCAAGCCCAAGAGGGAGAAGGCATCAACACCTCATTGCCAAAGCCTGAGGAATGAAAGGTGGGGAAAGCATTAATGGGAGGCAGAGGAGGATAATGGCCAAATAGTGAGTCCTATGTTTGCTATGTGAGGTGTGACAATCTGAGGTACGGAATGAGGCATGTTAGGTAAGGATCTGGTGATTACCTTCTTAGGTTTTACCTTGCTGCAAAGGTAAAGAAGCAATGTCCAAGTCCCTAAGATAACCTGAATGACCTAGAGGAGCCAGGACCCTAGGCTGTGGCTGAGGCTATCCTCACAAATGTGAAGTATATGGTTCTGCTACCCTGCAAGCAAGACTGCAAGGAAAGGATTAAGTCTGTAAGGAAAATCTGCAGAAAAATTGCTTTCTCATCACAACAAGTAAAGGTTAAAATCGCAATAGCTTCAGAGAGAAAAGAAAGTTTTCTAGCTAGCCTCAAAAAATAGACACTTCCAAATTTATAATGTTCACTTCTTTTCAGTGTCATATTAATATATTTTAATATATCATATTGATAGTTTTTCATATATAGCAAAGAATTCCTTGCTAGATATTTTCAGTAATAGCTAAGTTTCATGTGCTCAGAAGCTGTAATACTGCAGACTTGTCCATAATTGACTAGGACTTAAAAAGCAGTTGTTGCGTTTGAGATTACTTTACAATTACATCTCTCTCATGACCAGTCAGATCTGAAAGTCTCCATCTAACAATCTAATAATTTTCTCAAGTGTGAATTAGCTTTTACAGCTCTGAAATCCAATGCCCCTTTTTCTTCATTATCTGTGAGGCATTCATTTGTAAATATCAGTTATAAACAGAAAAAAAAAGTCAAACTTTCTGTGTAAAGATAGCTGATGAAATACTAATCTTCTGATGTTCACTTTTTTGCTAGCTTTGTTATGTAAACCCATATGCTCTAGTGATCATTCTTGTAAATATACCTCTGAAATAACAGAACAGAACCAAGAGAGAATTCAAACGGAAAGATTTGTGTTTTTAAACTAGAGGTGCTTTCTGAAGACATCAAGTACACAATGTAATTGCAGCCAGCAGTGGCTGATTATAGTGTCTTTCAAAGTCACTTTTTTATTCAGTTTGAAAAAAGGTCCAGAACTATAAAAATAACTAAATGCAGCAGAAATGTTGAGATAACTACCACCTCCATCCTGCATTGGGATCTATTAACGTGGTGCTTTTGAACAATGTAGCTGCTTTAACCCCAGTGGACCTGAATGCACAGGAGCACTAGCGTTCACAAAAACATACACTGACAAAAAGAGGGAAAATAAGAAGTATATCTCCTTCTTTAGTTCCTGAATGGCAGTGGCAAAAGATGGCTATATGACTTTATTCAGTAGCTGGTGAGTGAATTGATGAAGATGTTTGCCTGCTCTCAGGTATTTGATATTTTTTTTTCATCTAGCATTTGAAAAGAGCCACAGTGTCATCTTGTTTCAGAGATACACACTGTATCTAGCCCCACTGGGAACATAAATTTTATCTACTCTGCATAACCAGTCTGAATACACAAGATAGAGGAATGACACAGAAAAGGAAATCTTGTTTCCATTGTATGGTTCCATTAAGTGACTTTTCTGCAATTGTTCCAAGAATATATGTGGTGGGGCTGGAACCTGGACTTAGGCTTCCTGAGTCATACAGCAGCATTTTGATCACAAGGTTATTCTTACTTTCTGATGGCGTGCCAGTCCAAGGTATAATACCTCTGCTTTAACCACCATGTGTACCTTTGCTGCATGTGCTGGCTGAACATTGCTGTATGCTGGAGTGTGTGTGGACACTGCAGTTGGAGCACCTGGAAAAACATCTTGCATTCCCTGAGTGTGCAGGCAAGAGCAGTAACTGCTGCAAGAGCAGCAACCTTATGCAGGTGTCAGAGACTCATCACCTCTGCAAGCAGCTACATGGAGGAGGAGTGAGGGACCCAGCTTTAGCTAATCCTGTCCTCTTAGTGAGCTGCCTCTGCAGGGCATTGACAGGAACCAGGAGATGGTCTTGCCACAGGCTTCTAGCTTCTTCTGCCTTTTGCAGGTGATGTAGGAACAGGCCTCCATGGTATTTCATTGCCCCTCTGTAGAGGGAAGCATTCTGCTAATGCTGTGTTATAATCTAAAATGGGGGCCAGGTATATGTCCGCAGGTAATACACAGTAATAAATTAAGTTGTTCCTCGATGGAGAGTAGACTAAAACAGTTAAACAATCAACTACATTTAGTAGCAGAACAAATCAGTAGTACTCTTACTGCTGTCTATATCTGGTAAAAGGGTCTTTTATTCCTGATCAATACATTAATGGCAGAAAGTAGCAGATGTACATGGAATCATTGCCTAAGGGTTTTCAGCAGTACCAAAAATGTCCTTAAAGCCATGAAAATGCTGTAGGAAAACCTTACTCCTTGTTGTAGTGCTTGATGGAAGTCTGCATCCTCTTGGCATCCTGTTGTGAAAGGATGTTAATCCTGTGTTACTGTTATTTTCAGACATGCAATAAGCTACTATCAAGCTTGCAGTTGCTTTTATGAAGTTGGGGTTTTTCCTAGCCCTATTTATTTATTTATTTAAGAATAGGAAGCTGGCAGGTTCTTCAAAGCAGAAGTGTCATCAAAAAGAAATTCAGTCTACCTTACGCATTGGAATTTGATGACTGAAAAGGAGCATAACCTCCCTACCCAGTTAATAGAAAGTGAAAGGCTCTTGGGTGAATTTAAGTGCCTAAGTTAAAGCATTTTGTCTCTCCACTGAAAAAGCTACATGGTTTGAATACCTGTTCTGTTTCTTTTTAGACTCTGGTACTTGAAAGTCTCCTAGACAGGCTCTTAGAAGTGATCAGTGACATTTTAGGCTTTTCATTGTAAAGCAAAAATAGAGCTATTTTAAACAAGACTCCATTCAGAGAAAGGTATGCGATGCTACCACCCAAAGATCTCTAGTAAGGGAACTATTCCAAATCTTTAGACAGATTAAAAACAATCCCAACTGGTCAGCTTCTCCTTGAAAATTGTTTTTCTTAAGGTAGGCGAGATACACTGTTTTGGTTTTTCCATGCACACTCAGCCTACCATTTATTAGGCACCTACCTCCACGCCATCAGAGGAAAATCATCCACAAGCTCCCACAAACGAGACAGAACAATAGACAACAGGTCCTTTCTGTGCTGATCAGCAATTACTCAAAGCCAAGGTGTCAGCGGTACTCTCCAAACACAAGAGAAAAATCTGTACTTGCAGCTGTTTTAGTGGCATTGCAGTTCTCCCTCAAGTACTGCAGTGTGATAATGTAGGCAGAGGCTATACTGCCTCATGCATAGCCAGGAATAAAAGAAAGGAGGAGGTAAGGTTTCTTATCCAACAGGAACCAGCACATCTTCCTATCAAAGACTGACTATTTTTGACAGTAGTAATTAGGCAGTTCAATAAGAGACACGAGTAAAAGAAAATTCTTTGACAGGAATGTTTTGGTTGTGCTTTGGGCAGTGTATATTGTTGTCAAACATAATATTAAGTGCTAAAAATCTTGATTTATTTCCTACAGAGGAAACCCAGGGACTGCGATAATGGAATTGTTATAGCAAGTGGCACAACAGAGGGCAAACATGTAAGCAGAGTTCACCTGATTCTGTTTTAGGCATATTAGAGTTTGTGCACTTTTCATATGTACAGAAGAGACTGTTCTTTTCTATTTATTTTTTTATTTATTTACAACTATCTGTAACTTCACATTTCTAGGATAGCCACAATCCTACACGTGATTGCTACTGTTTTTTTATTGTTGTTGTTGGGTTTTGGTTTGTTTTACTGACCCTAATCTTTTCTGCTTGCCTTTTGCAGTTTCCCCTTACAGGGACTCTCCTTGTTACCCCCATTTCCAGTGTGCCCCATTTCATCTGCAGTAGAGCAAAGCAGTTTTCTTTCTTAAGCAGTTTCCCAGTCACCAGCTGCTGTTTGCTTCTTCCTCTCTCCTAGAAGCTGAGTGCTCACTCTATTTTTCTTTACTTCTTGACAGAAACATATGCTAATTTCCCACTCTGAAGTTAGACAAAAGCAATCACTATGTGGCATGTAAGGTACTAGACCTGAGGAGGATAGAAATAACTAAACTTTGGCTTTGTATTTGATTGTTAAGGGCTTTCTTATTTTTCATAGACATTCATGGTCATTTACCACTATGAAATGGATTCAGAGTGCTACCAAATCAGAAGAGCCTGCAATGCTCATCTTATTGTGGGCAAGTGAACTCCATTTGTGCAAATACACTCCAACAGGGGCAATCAACTGGAAAACAGAGAGATGCCCATTAAGACTCATTTCATTACAAATGTGCTATTAAAAGAACTGTAGACTAGTAGGTCATGTCTCTTTTTTGATTAAAAGTCTATTATTTCTTTGATAGTGATGGTAACTGGCTATACTAAAACGCTATAGCGTCTTTAAAAGCCTCTTAATGTTACCCCTATTAACTGCGGAGCTTGAGAAGCTGCAGCAAAAGACAGGAGAGCTGATGCAGATCTGCTGCCTCCCTTCTCAGATCTCTTGATCCCACTTGGGATCCTGTTAAGGATCTAGGAGACCTCCTCAAGCAGGGCTAGACTGGGTGGCAGAGAGTGGAAATACTGGTGGCGAGTCCTCTTGGGCTGTCCTCATGGCTAGCATTGAAAAAAGCTGCATCAGTGAGAGCGACTGAGCCATTTCTGAGTGATTTTAGAGTTACTAGTACTGGATGAAGACTATTAAAATGGGAATAAGGCATGCTCATGGTTCATTGAAGGTGTATAAATACCATGCCATGATGGCAGAGATCTTCTAGCAGTCTCACGTCTAGGACATTCTTGTCCAGGCAGGATGATATATATTCATTGTACGACTACATGCTAGAAGCATCTAGACTCTGCCTGTGACTTCAGGTGAGGCAATAAACTTTACCACTTCAGTGTGTATTTCCAGCCACAATGACTCATTGCTTAACTGAGGTTTTGTGAACAGTGAGTGATGTTTCTGAAACTCTTGAAGTTTCTTGAATAGGAAACATGCATACTTGCTTTTCAAATCACTAATCTGAAATGTGGCTTTCTTATTTGAAAAGGGTCTTTTAATACATTTTTGCTAGTAATTTTATGTTTCTCAGAATATGAAATTGTATAAAAGAATAATGTTACTTGTGACTGAATAGCTGCTGAAGTATTTAATAATGCCACTGATGTCACCAGTTCTTTGAAAAACCTTAATGAGTTGTTTAATTAGGAATATTGAGGAAATTTGAATCTCACTTTCTTTTTTTTTGTTCTCTTGGTTCACACATCTCTGCGTACGTGTACTGTGAACATCAAACACTATGCAGGTAACTAACCCCTTTGCTTGTATTATTAAAGCATACTCCTCTGGCCATTGAAGCCAGTAAGAAAGTTCCTTTCAGCAGTATGTGATCAGACTCTTTGTAAATATGTTGCTTCTTAGGAGGAAAAAGAAATCTGGGAAATATTCCAATCTGACTTGAAACAATTGGTGTTCATAGTATTGTTAGATTCTTTACAATTATATGTGGAATCTCTTTGGGATATAAAAAGAGTTTATATTTTTTGAAAGTTGAGTCAATAATGGAATTACTGAACTCTCCCCCTTGTGTAATGGAGACATGAATATGGTGCTTTATTTTTAATGTCTGTTCCAGACAGGCTCTGCCATTGCTTTCCATGGAAAGGAGTGGGAATCATGCTGGAAATCCTAACTATACTGTTAATGCTAAATAACTATGTGATCATCGTATGCAGCAAATTGGGGATTAGAGGCTTCTAGGACATCACTGCTCTTACGTTTTAGACAACTGAAGGAGCTAATCCTAAAAATACAAACCATGTGATACAAGTGGTTGTTCTTGGTTCAGGATTCAGCAGAACATTACTCTGTGCAAACCATTGAAGATGGCAAAATTGGCTGCCTTTGCTCAGTGGAGTTTTAGTTTTGATTCTGAATTAATTCCATGGAGTTGCCAGGATTGATAGCCAAGATCAAAAACACCGGATAAGTGGTTTGGGAGGAGCAGAACTCAAAGGAACTATTTCTGCATAATTCATGCTTTCATGCCTGTAAACAGATGTCTCTGTTTAAAAAAAACAAAGTTATAATAATCTGGACAAGAGAGAGTTCCTTCTTACTTCAGAAAATCCTTTTAATCTAAAAGGTATTCCCCTGAGCAGTTAATGCTCAGAGGAAGTATTTCCAGTAAGAAATGAAACTTGACGAACTGTGGTGTTAGTACAATCGCTGACACTGCTCTTTACATCAGAGAAGGGTAAATCTGCTATTCTTCCATTACTGACAAGACTACTTTATATGTCTTAAGTGTTTTCCTGAGCCAAACCTAAACTTCTCTGGTGCTTTTGTAGAAAGTAGTAAACAGAAACAACCAGCCTTGGTCTTGTTGAAACTGATGAGAATTCCGTGTCATTAGAGCCCATGTGTCACTCCGATCTTTTTTTTCCTTAATTTTTCTTAGTTCTACTATTGTTTCTTCCACTTTTTGCTGTTGACTTTATTGGCAAAATTTATGTTAGCCTGATTTTAAAGACTACAGCTGAATACACTGGAGCTTAAATACCACGTGAAGTGACCAAATGTTTACTCACTGCATCTAGAGAAACCCATACTTTTGCAACAAAGGATGCATTTAATCAAATCTCAGACATTCCTAAAAATTACATTTATTTGCACTCATAGTATGTTCCATCCCAGTATCTTAAATATTGCATGCATTTCTAGTGCATTGTGATTGTTGTCAGCTTAGGCTGCTTCCTTCAGGAGAGATAAAAGCCTCCTTCCTGTCAAGGTCACTTAGCTTTGATCCTAAAGTCCTCCCACTTTCTGCTTTCCTGTTTCCTTCTCACCTCTAATTATGGGCAAACTGATGTAAGCTGAAAATTGACATATTGCCCTGAAGGCAAACATGAGTGTTTATTCACCTGTCTAAGGTACCTGCATAGTCTCAATTACCAAGGAGTTCGATCACATAATAATCTTTACTCTATTTATCCTCAGAGTAATTTTGTGTGAATTGCAAAGCTACCGTTCCTGAACATGGAAACAGAGTGAATGTAAAGACCAGACCTTCAAAGGCATTTAGAAACCTAACTCTTACTGCAGTTAGGTCAATGGCATTTAAGCCTCTTATCCTGTGACATATTAGCACTAATTCAAAAACAGAAGACAATATGGACACTGAAGAATCTGAGGAATCATTAAAAACTTAACATGGATAAACTCATGTATCCTTCTCATTGCTCTGTAAGATTTCATGTATTTCTACTCAAGTCTTGACAGCTATGATTTTAATGGTCTTTTCTTAGATAAGCTGCAAGACATTTACAGTTTTATGGTATTTTTCACCTGCTGGATGAAGACAGTTTCAAAGCAAAATCAAAATTACACCAGCAGTTTATTACCTCCATCTACACATTTTCTGTATAATTGATAGTCTTGTAACGAAATGTTGTTTTTTCCGCTACATAACCAAGCCATAATTTATCTGTTTTAATCCAGAAACTAGATTCTGTCTCCTATTTAAAGCCCTTGCAACCTAGCAACAATGCAGGTGTTAGGTACATGCAGGTAATACAAGGGGAAGTCTGTCCCGGAGTTATCTGCTTCTGTTCCATCCCCATAATCTCTAACCAATACCCTTTTCTTCTGATTTACTGCAAGTTATTTTACACTGTAGGTTTTAAGAGGACTTATTTTCAAGTATGGGCACTTATAAAGCAGTAGGGGTTATCCAAGATTCAGGTTGTCTATGAAAAAATATGGTATTTCATTAACTAGGCAATCTAAGATTTATGATTTTAGATTTTCATTCATTTCTCTTTATAAATGCCTGAAGTTTGTCGACAGTGTAACATATTGTCACTTAGTAGCATATTCTATATGTTGAGCTTACATGTGTATATATAT
>NW_010176987.1:0-1915 GCF_000695765.1 Mesitornis unicolor | reverse complement strand
ATTTCATTGAGGCAGTGAGCAATGATCCCCATGGTGGTGCTATGTGAAGGAGAAGGTTTTGTACTTGTGAGTTCTTCCTCTGTTCAAGTGGCTTGTGCTCCTCCTGCATCCTCCTGTCAGCTTTGGCATTTTATGAGTTATCCTGAGAATCTGTTCAAGTTCTGGAACTAATGGAAAATGATCCCCATAACCTTCCATTCCCCCTCCCCATTCCCACCTCAGTTCCTTGCCCTGTCTATCTGCCTTTTCCCCTCGCCCCACGTGTTGGAGTATATAGACTCTGGTCTCACAAGAGGGGAGAGGGTGAGGAAGAGTGGGATGGTAGGAGGAAAGAAGAGCTGGTGAGTCAGCTGGTTTTGGACCTATGACTGTTGTAGTACATTAGTTAACTATTTTTATTGGTTTACAGTAGATAAATTATTTTATAATGTCTAGCACAGAAACTGAGCAAAAATCACAAAACTACTTAATGGCACTACTTATAAAACACTGTGGGAGTTGGGTGTGTCATTGCTGAATGGCTGAAATCTATCAACAGTAGAAATGCTAATTCCCTCTGAATAGTAAACTGATAGTTATGGCTTAGATCCAAGTCTCCTCCTTAACCCCCTCAAAGTTGGGTTTTTTTTTCCCCCTTAATTCTTATTCAAAATAACTTTCTTAATCTTGGAAAGAGACTGAGATTGGTATCAGTGCAAATTTGTAAGTGTAAGCCCCGACCCAATGTTTTTGCATGAATGCAAGATATTTAATGTCTTTTGGGGTGCTTTACATTGTGGTAGAAGGTTATTTTAGACAGAAAAGTCTAGACAGTTCTTAAGACCTATTGCACATCATCTCTACACCTGCCAAAACTTGGGAGTTTTGTTCAAGTTACGCTACTGTTGCTCAGAAGAGTTTTCACAATATGAATAACACTAACCAGGCTAGTCTCCCTCCCAACTTCCTTCCCCCAAAAAATCACTGGTACTATTGTTGTAGAACTTGGGTAACATTCTGCAGTTGCTATTTCTATTTCCATCTTGTCTCATTCTCCAACAATCATGTAAGTAGGAAGGATGTTATCTTTTGTGCATGGTTTTGATTTATATGCAAGGAACAATACAAAGACTTCTCACATGTAGTTGAGACAAATGCTTTTTAAACACACTGAGCATAAAATGAATAGATTAGACTTTAGAAGGGTAAAGGAAATAAAGATGTCTTTTCCAATGTCAATGTTATTGTATTTTTTCAGAAATAACTATTTTCTTGCGTGAACCTGCTAATATTGCACTGTTGAAAATGACCTGGCATGTAAGAAAGTATCTTTTTGAGTGATGTAGACTGCTTTTTATAGTTTTTAATTCATGTAAGTTTCTCAAAAGTATCCAGACTTTCCTAATGGGCAATACCAAGTCTACTGAGTGATGTAGACTGCTTTTTATAGTTTTTAATTCATGTAAGTTTCTCAAAAGTATCCAGACTTTCCTAATGGGCAATACCAAGTCTACGTGAGGCTCTGAAGTTCACAGAGAAAATACATGGAAAGAACCAAGATGTTCAGAAGGGAAAAATGAGCAGTTCATTTAAATTACCAGTGACATTTGAATGCTAACTTTTTAAACTTTACTTAAATATTACCCAGTTTATTTTATTGAACTGACTTATGAGTCCTCTTTTCCTCCCTTCTCCTTTCCCTCTTAGAGAAATAGGAATTTTTTGGTTTGCATACGATATTTAAACATTTCACTCATACGGTGGAAAATTAAACAATAGGCTATAAATGTGGTTGCAATTTCAGTTAACATGTTTAAGATTTTTCCATATGTTTCTTAGGAAAAATATTGACAACACTGATGTTAGTAAGCTTACCTTAAACCATTAGTGGATGCTTGCCATGCATGTGTGGGTCTGTCTTCACTTCCTGCTTTGC
>NW_010176986.1:0-760 GCF_000695765.1 Mesitornis unicolor | reverse complement strand
AGAGTGCAATGCAATATAATACAATGCAATACGGTGCAATGCGATGCACTGCAGTGCAATGTAATGCAGTGCAGTGCAATATAAGGCAGTGCAATGTAATGCAATGCAATATAAGGCAGTGCAATGTAATGCAACACGATTTAGTGCCGTGCAGTGCAATATAAGGCAATGTAATGCAGTGCAATGCAATATAATGCCGTAGAATGCAATGGAATATGGTGCAATACAATGCAATATAATGCAACACAGTGCAATGCGATGCACTGCACTGCACTGCAATACAATGCAATGCAATGCAATGCAATGCCATATTGTGCTATGCAATGCAGTACACTGCAATACAATAGAATGCAATGCGATGCAATGCAATATAAGGCAATGCAATGCACTATAATGCAATGTAATGCAGTGAAATGCAATATAGTGCAATACAATATGATGCAATGCAATACAATATAGTGCAAGACGATATAATGCAATGCATTATAAGGCAGTGCAATGCAATATGATGCAATGCAATACAGTGCAATACAATATAGTGCAATACAATGTAGTGCAATGCCATATAAGGCAATGCAATGCAAAAGACTGCAATGCAATATAAGGCAGTGCAATGCAATGCAACACAATACAGTGCAGTGCAATGCAATATAAGGCAATAGAATGCAATGCAATGTAATACAATGCAATACGGTGCAATGCAATGCATTGCAATGCAACGTAATGCAGTGCAATGCAATATAAGGCAGTGCAATGTAAT
>NW_010176985.1:71555-98932 GCF_000695765.1 Mesitornis unicolor | reverse complement strand
ACACCCACCCACACACACCCACACCCCCACCCCCCCCACCCATCCACCCCAGCAGTTAAAAAAAATCATGTAGCAGTGGAAAAATGGAAGTATACAGGAAAGGATTGTGTCCAGAGAATGCAAGGATTATGAGGAAAGAAACTTCTACACCTATTAAAGGGAAAGGGCATCCTACCCAGGGTGCAGTCTTTGGGTATATTTGAATGACATTTTATCTCCTGAAAAATGAAGACAGAGGACTAGGTGGAGTTCCTGTTCTGTTGAGTAAAGCTGCCCACCTCTTTTCCATCATCACAAACTCCTGTTTAGGAAGGCAGGGTAGTGTAGAAGGGAAGACTCTGCCTCTTCCTGCAGTTGAGCTCCTTGCGATACTATCCAGCAAGGGAGACTTCCCTATGTTAGAAATGTCTTTTCTAATCCTTTGACCATAGAGGAGATCAAAGTGCTTCAGTGTAGTGCTTAGCCTCACTGTCCCTAATTCCTTGGGGCAGGGATGGGCTGACCAAAGCAAATGGAGGTACGCATTATTTAGCAGATTTATAAAGTAGTTTTCCTCAGACTTGTTGATATTTATTATACAGTATTTTAAGACTTTAAAGATGGAAATTCAGAAAGCTGAGAATGGACATGGAATACATACAGTTTTATCATTCAAATCATTGAGCTTCACTTATCATCACTGTACTAACGAGGTCAGTCAGCCATGCTCTACTACTTGCAGCTGGAGGGCGCTGATTACAGATGTAGTTCACTCCAATGACTTCTTGTGTGAAGAAATATGTGGGAAGCCCTGGTTTTGATACAGAATCACAGAATCACAGAATATTAGGAGTTGGAAGGGACCTCAAAAGATTATCCAGTCCAAGCCCCCTGCCAGAGCAGGATCACCTAGACTAGGTTGCACAGGAATGTGTCCAGGCGGGTTTTGAATGTCTCCAGAGAAGGAGACTCCACAACCTCTCTGGGCAGCCTGTTCAGTGCTCTGTAACCCTCACAGTAAAAAAGTTTTTCTTCATGTTCACATGGACCCTCCTATGCTCCAGCTTGCACCCATTGCCCTTTGTCCTGTCATTGGATGTCACTGAGAAGAGCCTGGCTCCTTCCTCCTGACACTCAACCTTTACAAATTTATAAACATGAATGAGGTCACCCCTCAGTCTCCTCTTCTCCAAGCTAAAGAGACCCAGCTCCCTCAGCCACTCCTCATAAGGGAGATGCTCCCCTCCCTCCATCATCTTTGTGGCTCTGTGCTGGACTCGTTCAAGCAATTCCCTGTCCTTCTTGAACTTGAAGGGCCCAGAACTGAACACAATATTCCAGATGTGGTCTCACCAGGGTAGAGTAAAGGGGAAGGAGAACCTCTCTTGACCTACTCACCACACCCCTTACTAACCTTCACCCCTTCATACGGTGGTGAAGATTATGGAAATAATTGCAATCAGTTGGCAGAGAGGTCATTATAATTTATAATGAAACCTAAGTGTAAGTTTGATGCATTCATGTGTTCATAGGGAGCATTTCTCTCAGATCAAGTGGATGCAGCATGCTTCCTTTCTTAGCAGCGTGTTCAGGAGGAATCAATGAATAGGGGAGTGAGCTGAAGGACACCTTGGTGATTGTAAGTGCTGAAATGTGGAAGGTGAACAGTGCCACCACTCACAGCCAGGTTACCAGGGCCATAGCAGGCCTCAGAGGAAGCACTGCCTGTGAAGATCAGTCAAGAGTGAAACCCTATCTTACCAGCAGAAAGAGGGAGAAAAGGGAATTTTAGCCACTTTCTACACCTTCACCCTCTTTTTCCTTAGATTAGCAGGGGTTATGAGAGCTAAGGATCATTATAAGGTAGTCTTTGACCCACAATACTGAATAATTGCTCCATTAGCTACAGTTGTGTTAACTGGGTCCTGCTACACATTGTGTGGCGTTGAGCTGACTGAAATATGTGTTTTCAGTCATTTGTTGACTAATACAGTTTTTGTGGCCGACTCGTGCGCGTTCCACTGCAAATGCTTTTGATAACACTGTTACAAAGGCTTCTGAATGTCAGTGTAGGAGGGCAAAATATTTTGAGCTGCTCAGCTTTGCTTTATAAATATTTTTGGAAGCCACCACTGTGAAATGCTCCATTCGCATTCAGCAGTGAAAAAAATAATGGCTTCTTCTAAAACAAAGACACATCTGTCAGTGCAGTAGAGTATATGAATTTACGCAATCTGCAGAACAGAAAAAGTACTTTCTCAAACAAATTAAGTCGAAGCAGGCAGAGAAAGAATAGCATGAAGCTCTCTATGTAATGTCAACAATAATTAACAGAGCACTTTATAGTCGGCCAGTGCTTCCCATGAGTGAGGTACTCTCAGACATTTGGTATGAACAGGCTGCCTTCCCATTCCTCTGCTCCTGGAACCCAATGCTACAAGTGGTAACTTCTTAAATGTTGCATGGCACCCAACATTTCCCCTTAAAAGGACAAAGGGCAGAGGGCAAGAAGACACTGTTGCTGCAGGGATTCATGGGATTTGCTTTGTCATGTCATATTGGGAAATCTGGGGGATTTGCTTGTTTCTCAAGTGCATCAAAGCAAAAAAAACCAACCCAACACTTTGCACCACACACAGAGTCTGTTAATCTCTTTATTCCTGATATTCCCTGTTGATAACTTGGAAGAAGGAAGCTTGCTGCTTTCCCTCACATATGCCTACAACATTTGGAAGTTTTCTTCAACTCCTAGTGATTCTCCAGTGATGCAGACTGCAGATACTTTGCAGCAGGGAGCCTATTCTCTTAGACTGCCTGTGTATAAACTCCAGAACTGATGGTGAGCCCACTTTCACACACAGCATTGCATTGCTCCCATGCTTCTGATTTAATCATGTTGCCTTTGTATGTACTCATGGATTAAGTTTCCAGTATCACCACAGAATGGGACACTCACTCCTGCCATCTTTCTCTATGGATGGCAAAACTGCAGCCTTGTCTAGTGCAGAGGGATTTCCACATGTTTTTTTCCTTCTTGACTGCTTGTGACAGATTTGTTCCACATACAAGAGTGCTCACACGGTTTTCAGGAAGACAACTGTTGGCAGAACTTTGCCCTGGTATTTGGAGGTCTTGGCCAGTCGATTGCTTTTCAGCAGATTGTGCATTTGTGCAGATGCAGCATGCTCGCAGACTGACAGACCTGATTTTTTCATGTGCCAGTTTGAGCTTATGAGCATGCCCTACCTCCAAGCTACAGCTGTGAGAGATGGCCAGCATATCTCAGCTAGTGGTATTTGAATGAGCATGAGCAGCAGCACAATAAAAAACCTGGTAACTAAATTCAAAAACAGCCAATGTGAGACACAGGACTTATTTGGGAGGTTGGCCTGCGCTGTGTATACTGCGGCTAGTAGCTCAGCTGGTTGTTTAAACTAATCCAGGCCAAGATAAAATGTGTAATAATGCTTTTCTGACACTGGCATCCTTTGTACAGTGCAGCCTTGAGCCCGGAAATTCCCATCAACCTACAGTCTGTGCCATTGCCTGCATCTCCTCTGCAGACCTCAGCACTTTATTCCTTCCCTTCCTGCAAGCTCTGACCAAACCTAAATCAAAACCAGCCACCATGTCCCCTGAATTGGTGTAAAGGTTGAAAACAAGGATAATGAACTTCGTACCAGCTGAGGCTAATTAGCATGCAGGCAGTCATTTATTATTAAACCATGCAAAACATTTGCTAGTAGTGCAAGAGCTGAATGCTATAGTACGTAGCAAAGGCCTAAGACACAGAGAAATGACGTTCCTAGTTTGACACAGCAATTCAGTGACAGGGGTAGAAATAGGCTGTTCAGTTCTCTCTCTCAAAACAGGTCTAATCTCTAGATCATACTTTGATCTCCCTTTAGCAGCAGAAAATAAAAACCCTCTGTTCATACTCTAAGTCATTACAGAAATTACTTTCAAGTTACAGACTCACCATTATCACATTGCTGCAAGATAAAACAAAAAAGGGGGCAGTAGGAGAGGAACAGAAGGGTTACTTTGTGTCATTTACTTCTACAGTCTGCTCTACAAAGCCAAAGAGGAAAAACGTTTTTTTCAGACAGCTGCCTTTTGCAACACATCAAACACTTCTCATAGGCATATGTCAGAGACATTTTACTACAGAGGCTTTGTCCTTTGCATTCACAACAGCCCGGATGTTTATCAGGGTTTTCTGTTCCCTAAATTCAAGATCAAATTAGGATCTGCATTAAGATAGCAGCAGAAGTACATCAACAAAGTCCAAAACACAAAATCATTAGTGAAAAGAAAGCATTAAATCAACATTTTCCTGTGCTAAGGCTGCAGTGGGGGGAGTCTCTGTCATCTCAAAAGAAATGTCTGGAGAAGGAGACAGCCTATTTTTCAACGTGCTTGCTTTGGAGGAAGCCAATATGAGGAAACAATTGCCTTTCCTAATGGATTTTACTGCTAGTAAACGTTTAAGTCCTCCATGGAAAGCATGTGGCCCCAGTATGAGGAAAACAACATTGTACTATTTACTACGTAAGGTCACATGCATGTATTGTGTGCTCTGCATGCCCACAGCAATGCTCTGGTTTGTTTATTCATAAGTGCAGTTTGTAATTCTCTAAATTCAAACAAAGAACACAATGCAGAGAGACAAACTATATTTAATGTTGCTACATGCTCTTCCACTCTCAGGCCAACACTCAACAGCATCTTGCATTTCCTCTCTCCTTCCCCCACCCTCTGGCATGCATAGTCTCAGTCCCCAGATTACTACAGGGCCTTCCAAAAGCTGTTGTCTCCTTCCTGGGCGAGGCGTTCTTTCTAGGAACAAAGTCCATAGCTGTTTTGCTAAGACAGTACTCCCAGCCCTTCTGCAGGCCACAGGATGGCATGTAGATTGTAGTAACTGTTTTCCAGTTCTGGTGGGTAATCCTGGTTTCTCCAGAAGGTAAACCACCAGGTAACCCTACACTTACTATCTGGCCTCTACCACCACTGCCACTGTGTAGTCTTGGCACCTCAGTTTGTGTATTGTCCTTGCTTCCACCACTGAAGAATGGACGGACCCATCGACTGGGCTCCAGCAAATGTGTGTAGCTGTATCTGCAAAGGAGAGGACTCATGTTTGTTACTGGTAGCAGTAACTCCTTGCCCAGTGAGTTTGAACAGCCTCCTCCTCCAGGTTAAATCAAATTACTTTAGTTCTCCATCAAAGATGACAGTGGATGGATGTGGCACCCCAAAACTCCCACCTTTCAGATCATATACTGCTTATGTGAAAATAGTGGGTAAGCTTCTGGGAGCTCTTCCAGTTCATAATGGGCTGGGGAAAAGCAGCATGTGATTTTCTGGCTACAACAATGGAACTATAAAACTAATGAGTCTCTACAGTTATTCCCACCTGTTCTTAGAGCAATATATGTATTGGATATATACCCACCCACGAGTCTATCTGTGATGTTAACTCAAACTAAAACAACAACTCCCTTTCCTCCTCCCCAAAAAAATCCAAAATCCAACACGAAAAAAACAAATCAAACAAACAAAACAAAATCCCAGTCTTTCCTGCATAGGAAAAAGAGTGTAAAAGAGCAGGTGGGAATTTCACCTGTTTTCACATCACACTTAAATTGAGCCCAAGCCCCTTCCATAGAAGGGAATTAAAACAGGATAGATGTGTCAGCAGCAGCATCAACCCAAGGCTGATATTGACCAGAGATATTGTAATATACAAAGATGAAGTAAGATGAGGGTGAGTGAGCAGAAGATGTTTGCCTCCTATGCAGTGTTCTAAAATTTAGCTCTTTATTACAGGAAATAACACTAACACTGAATCACTTTTCTGCACACATCATTGTTCTGTGCAGAATTTTTCCATGGTGGGGAAGTAATTGTTAGGTTTTACAATTTTTTGCTATACTTTTATTGCAAGACATGTCGCAGAGCATCCAACTGACCCTGTACAGGAAAGTATTTGAAGTACAAGTGACTTCTACTTTCTCTAGTAAAAACTTAGACACTCCAAGGACACATGCAACAACCCTTCCATATTCTACCTGGGAAAGACAAAATAGTTGGTGAATATTTTTTAACAAAACATTATGGAAAAGAAGATGAAAAGAGCTGGAAAGGATGGGTGGAACACTCATAAAATGGGGATTTATCTCATGACAAATGCACTAAGACTGCCTGGAATTCTTCTGAGATATTTTTAATTTTTGCCGCATAATTTGTTTGTTAGTGGACATATTTTCAGAAGGAATATTCAATTTGAAAATGCTTACATTATGATTAGAATTTCTAAGCTTGCTCTGCTCTGGAAACTTTAAAAAAATTCTGGCAAATTACTGTTAAAAAAGTCCCCAGGATTTTAAAGGATGAGGGGGAGTAAATCCAAACTCATCTGTAGCAAAACACGTTTAAAATTTATGTATTTTAATGGCTATTAAATGTTGAAAGTGCAGTACAGGAGATATGCTGATAATAAAAAGTCCTCCCTTTTGCAAATCACAATGGTAATGAGGCATTACTGCACAAGGGGAAAACGAAGATAACCATTTAATCTTGGATATTCTTCCCCTTGGACAATATGGCCTTTGGCATACTGTGATGTTACCCAGGTCTTTAAATAGTGAAGTTTCCAGACAAAAGGTTGTTAAAAAAAAATTGAAGAAAATATGTTTATAATTAACGGCGGAGCTTGGAAGAAGCCCAACAATGAGAGCAATTCTTGTTTTCTAACCTGAAGAACAAGCTTTCTACAAACACTTGCAGTGCAGATTACCACAGTAATAGCAAAGCAAAGCAGTGTAGCTGGGTACACATACTATACTTGAAAAGGTTTCAGACTTGCAGCTATTCTCAGACAAGACAGAGGCTATACAGCACCTACAGATTTGGGATGTAACATCAGTGAAAGTCTGTGGAGACTACCTTGCTGTTACATCAGTGCAGCTCCATGGTCCCAAAACAATCCTGCTCCCTTTCATAGCTACCCCTGGGTGGAAGTGTTTCCAGTATCCCTTAAGTCAGCACTGCATAGAGTGAGGAAGCTGAATTGCAGTTGTTCTTTTTAGTGTGTGCTGTTTTCACACATTCACTGAGAGTTCTCTGATTGAGGCTTTAGCCTAGCTATGGGGGAGGAAAAAAAAGATGGTTTGGGTTTTGCAAAAGCCAAACTAAAGCTGTTTCAGTTCCAAGTTCCATTTTTTTCTGAACCCTGAAAGTTAAAGCCTGGGTGGTTTGCATAAGTGCTTCTAATTCCAGCATACCCCTACTTAAAATAAGAGGGAGGATTTGTTTTTAAAAACCTAAAACTAGGATGGTCTGGAGCGAAGTCTCTGATTTCTATGTCTCAGATACTGTTTACTTCCTCGCAATTTCCAATGGAGCTTGAAATTAGATTTCTTTTACTTCCTTGTTCACCAAGCTCTGAACCACGTATCTTGGCATAAGGTAACTTCCAGACTGAGTCACTGAGTTACCTGAACTAGTTGAAACTGTGCAACAGAAATCACCATGTGCCTTGATGCTTTTTTCTATCCGACACTATCATTATCTGATTTTTGGAAGGAAAATTCTCATTTTAGTTGGACAGAAATAGAGCCATCTAATTGTAATGGTTTTAGTCTCAGTTGACAGCAGAAATTGGCCCACACTGTGACTCAAGATAGAAACAGTATTCATTGTCACAATTTATAACTTCATCAAGAGTTAACTTGAGAACTGCAAGCTGGCAGCAATAATTTGTACATTGCTGCAAACTGTGTTTTCGTAATTTCTGTTGATACTGGCAAAATGCTTGTTTTGGCTTTCTGCATGTTGCAGTCATTAGTATAATACAGTATAGCCACTCTGATATATTTAGGGGAAGGTAATTTTTATTCAACTGATTACGTACTGAGAAGTTAAATAAACAGCCAAGTTAAAGACATCAACAATCCCACTCCTTGGTCCATTAAAAAAGTGAATTCTAAAAGCTGGTTGGTTCAATGAAAAGAAAACTCAAGCATTTACTATGTCAATTGGAAGAAAGAGGACATTACATTTCCTTTTACTTGAGGATTACCTGGAATGCTACTACTTGATAACGGCTGAATACATCAATAAAGCTGGGGGTGTTCAAAGACAAGCTAGAAAATACTTGGCAACTATCACATTAGCAGAATTACTCATCCTGTTCATAACAATGAAAATTTTCTATTGAGATTTCACCAAGCAGAAAGTACAGAATCATGAGTATTTACAGCTGTTTGGAGTGCCTTTCCAAGGCATGGAAGGACACTGTCCTTGAAAGTTATATTTGTGGGGATGTAAATGTCCATGTTTTTCATTTTGCAAATTTGTAACCATCAAAGTTACAAAACAAGTCACTTTTGAGAAGTACTCTCCTTTTACGCTCATTAGATTGCAATCCAGTGATGACTGAACATATTTAAACAGTAGTGTTTTTGCCAATGAATTACATGATCAACACGAACTGCTAATGTTTTCTATTCTAAACCTTCTCAAAATGTCAAGTGTTCTTGTCAGCTGACTGGAAGTGGCATAAAAGTACCTTTTGAAGTTGCTGTTGATGAGGTACCCTTGGGGAACTTAGTATATATACTGAAATAATATTCACAATATGCTCTAATCTTCTCTGCTGCAAAAGGATTAGGCTATTAACTCTCATTTCCATTAATGGCAATGTAGTACGGCCTGGGTCTTCATCCCTAAAAAGACACTGGGCATACTTAAATAAGTTTTGTTTCCTGAATTTGCTCAAGCTTGAAGAAAACAAAAACATAAAATAAATTAAGGAAATTGCCTTTGAAAACCTAGGCCTGGTCACTAACTCTGTTACAATCCTCATAATTGCAGCACTGTTAATTTTTTTTTTTTTACACAACAGATCACTAGAACAACAAAGAAATTCATAGTTGTCTGAGACATACTGCCTGTAGCAGACTCACTGTTTCTTCAGTAATGGTTTCTTCAGTGAGTTATAACATCAGAAGAAGGTAAGGAAGACAGTGCATGACTTGAGGTCTGTACCAGGGATGCAGAAGACCAAGGTTCCTTCCCTGCCCACCCATGATTACCATGTGTGGTTACGGTCAAGTCATGCAGAGCTATTTCCAATAGTCCACTGAGGCAAAACTTAAATGTGCCTGCCCAGAGATCTCACAGCCTTGCTCAGGTGCCTCCAGAGCTCTGTTGGCACTTGCTGGGCACAGCTACCCCTCATTGATTTTACCCTACTCCCCCAGGAAGGACCATAGGCTTCCAAGTTTTTGCCCAAAACCAGCGCTGATGGTGGCTGTTACACTATTTCCAGCAAAAGCCACAAACTACAGTTGCTTCTAAAGCTTCAATGAAGTAAGATCACCACTGACATCTATGTCCAGTGCCATGGGTCTTACATGTTGACACATGCCAAGATAAGGTACATGGTTTTTTCACTCAAAGTATTTTCCAAAAGTCTAGTTAGACAGGTGGATATTTATGGACTACTGGCAAAGGGACTGCATGCTTGTGATCAGTGGTCAGTACTTTGATCACACATACATGAAATCTCTTCCACAGAAAGTGCCAAAAAATGCCTAGAGATCTCTCTTCACTTGTTGAAAGGCAAAACTACTATTTTATGCTGTTCTTCCGTGCACAAATATCTACTTGCAGGAACAAATAGCATTTTGGACAGGGAAAACTCAGTTTTCAATTTTAGCACTGTCAGTCCAGAGTAAGTACGGTGGCATGTAATTCAGCACAAAGCATAAGTGTTTATGAAGATGAGCTTTTTATATATGGCACTTCATGGATAAAGTGCAAATAAGCATAAAAATCAGAAAGCAGGAGAGAATTTGGTATGTATTTTATTATATCTTATTGTAACCACATTTTCTCACTTGATCTGTAGCAAACATTACTTAGGATATTTGTTCCATTAAATACATATTTCAGAATTTGAGTGCTTTCAAGTTGCTAACTGCTCATTTCTGATCATTTAGCAACACTCAGTGCTACTGTCTCTGTAACAAGTAATCCACGTCTAAACTGGTTTTCATGCTGCTGAGACATAGAAGTTCAAGGATGCTGGAGGAACAAGTAGGCCTCCAAAAACATTTCAAGGTCACTTCACATGTTTGATCACATCTGCTCTTGAAATTATGTTATGCATTACTGGTTATAAAAGCTTGTTTTCACACAAGCAGTATCATACTTTACAGGACTGTAGCCTCATTTATATTGCTTTCACAAACATAGCAAGTGGGTTGAAAAACACACAGGGATATTCAGCAGCTAGGTTAACTCACATCCAGAGATATCCAGAATGTGGGTTAAGTACAGGTAAAGGAGTACAGCTGCCACATCCAGGTCAATGAGATGCATCTGGGTTCCCAGCCCATCCTTGCCTTAGCTGGCTTCCTCCATAAACTAGGCAACTGGGCCAGTTGGTGATGCTGCTTAGCAGCTCACCCTGTAAGCAGGGCACTTTCGCTCCTATTAGCCCTAATGATATAGTACAATCTTGATGGTAGTAAAGCCAAGCATTTTGCAATATCAACTCACTACTATGAAATATGAAATTAGTCTTCAGAACATCACGTAAGGTAGGAGCTTTCTTCATTGGTAACAAGGATCACAAAACCCTTAATTAAGTACAGAGCCATAAATACAGCAAAAACCATCCCACCAGTATGAATTTTCAACTGAAGCATCAGAAGCCAGGGCACTGAGTAGAAGCAAGAGACTCCTGATGATTGTATGAAATAATGATAACTTTGATGCTTCTCATTTTCAAGTGATTTATTTAATCTTCACACACACCCACAACAAAGAAATGCAAAACTATTCTGTGTGTGCTGCCATGGGACTACAAGGCAGCAAGAGTATGGGATCTGCCCAAGGCCAGCAGAAGGAGCCTGGAATGCCTGGCTGCCTGCCCCATTCTCAAAATACATACCTCCTTTCTAGAGGCAGCAGCTGTTTGTTTGTTCTCTGACACTTATAGAGCATCTAAGATTATTTCCATTGAAGATAATAATCTGCCCAGTCCAGTGGGAACAAAATTGTGTCATAAATGTTGAATCTGGTCTGGTTTCAGTGAAGACTCCTGGTAACCTCATGGTTACACACCACACTGTAATTAGTGGGTTCAATTTGGGAAGCTGAACTGGCACACCAGGAAAGCTGGGGAAATAGCACAAGAGCGGTGGGTTCAGAGTGGCTGATCTTCTGGTCGGGGCAATTCCTGTAGCCTGAAAGGCAACCGAGGATTGTTCACACATGGTACATCCTCTTGTGGCATCATTAGAGGTGTGTACATCATGGAAGGAAAAGACAAATATTTCCCTGGCCAGTGAGTGATGCATGTGCTGGAGACAAGTGAAAGCGCAAGGTCTTGTGAGTAAAGACTTCCTCTAGAATGTATGGACATACCTGTGCATTTCAGTTGTGTGATGGGCGTGTCTGACCCATCAGAAAGGAGACATTATGGAGTTCATGGGTAAGTGGTAAAGAAGGGGGCATAGACAGGAGAAGTTGTCCCAGCAATCAGCATCCAGATTTGAAGCTGCAGGTAGGACGTCCTTGTTATGCTCTGGTCTTTTTGTGAGACTTTGGGCAAAACATGAGCATTTAGATTTTTCCACAACAGAGCTACTGAAAATATTTATTTTTTTTTTAACAGGGATGTTCACCAAAATTTGGTCATTTTAAAGCAGCAAGACAGCAATGAAGTTGGTGGACAGTATCTTGTGACTGCAACAAAGACCATCAGTGCTCATGAGTTCCAGCAAGTTCCTATATGGGCAGGACACAGGAGCCACTGACATTTTTGTATCAAGAACAGTAGTATTTACATGACAACCCTCATTTCTATTGAAGAAATTTGTTCTTATTACTGGTTTGGGGCTTTTTTTGAGCAGAGATAGGCAGACTGAAAATAGACACCAGTCTGACTGCTTGTTACAAACGTCTTCTTTCTCTTGCTTTTCATACCAGATTGGGCCCTTTCTATGTCCATAGGGCATAGTGAAATGCCTATACAGCCTCAGTATAGGCATTTCACTGGGGCAGTCTTGAGTTCCAGACTAGCCAGTTTGGACACCCTTACTGTCACTGAAGAAATACAGGTGCCGTGAAAGGATAATTAAGACCACCTAAGGATCCAAAAGTGTGTCAAACAGCTAACACTGAGCCTTGTAATAATCTACAATTAGCATGTAAAGCCCAAGGCATCTGCATGTTGACAACATGGTTTAATCCAGTAATAAAGTAGGCTGAAATTATTATTATATCTAATAGTATTTTTAGCAGAAGTGAAACTATAGAAAAGAAGCTACACAAACATATTGATTTCAGCTGTGCCTCCCTGACAAGTCTGTAATTTTGTTATTTATGGCCTATTTTTCCAAAAAGAACTCAAGGCTTACAAATGTAGAAATCCCTGGTTGCATGAAATGGATGGTTGTGCATCAAAATGAGGGATTTGCATGTTTAACTGCCCGTATTTGGATCCTTCTACCCACTTTGCATATGTAAAGGCAAAGATAGTTATATTTATCAGTGCATAAATGAAAGGAGGAGAGATAAATGACCTGGTTTGCAGAGGTGCTGAGCACGTGCGGCTCCCATTTATTTCAATTGGAGTGTGAAAAGCAGGCCCTAAGTGACTGGCCCAAGCTCACACAATGCACGATTGTCAGTGCCATGAAGAAAAACCAGAAATCCTTCCAGTCTAATCCTCCCAGTCTAAATCCTCCCCAGTCTAAACTCTAGACACAGTTTCTCCCAGAAAAAAAAAGGCTGTACAACAGCCTGACGCCTCTCTTATTTCTACCTTAGCTTGCTAAGAGAATAAAAAAAAAGGGACATGGAAAACTGCATAATCTTAATGACTAGCAAATAATGCCAAGTAGGGCAAGTAAATATGTGTGAAGCATTGCTCACACACCCAGCAACTTACATGTGTGTCACAGATGGTTTTAGTGAAGAGCCAAAAAGAGAAAGAGAGAAAGGAAAAGGAAAACAAGTCACAGTCCAGATAAAGAATAAGATAGAAAGAGACAAAGACATTTTCTAGTATTAAAAAAAAACTTAAAAATGCCACAAAAACTAATGATAAAAAAACTCCAAAACATAGAACCATTTCTTCTCCTCGATAACATTTAGGCTATTCTCTACATAATTAGAAATAACAGCCCTTTGAAATGGCAATGATTTGCTTGGAAAACATTCATTAAAAATGTCCTGCAATTATTGACTCTATAATTATTTCTTGGCAGCAGCTGAGTCTCACTACATCTTGTGTTGTTTTTCCAATGAAAAGCAAAGCATTGTTTGGCAAAAAAAACCCAAAACAACACAAAACCCCAAAACCAAAAACCACCAAAAAGTCTTACAAGGACATTGTATTTGAAATATGTGCTTGGTGTCATGGAGCTGATTGCCCAAAGGAATCAGGATACATATATTTGTATTATTGTACACGTGAGTAGCTTGAATCACGTACTGCTCGCTTTCTTTGTTTGGATTATGCAGCTTGGCTGGGCAGCCATCCAAAAGATTCGCATTAAATTCTAGTTATATTCAGCACAAAAGTCATCTAGCATCAGAGGATCAAAGTTACATCAACCAACAAGCCTAAGGAATTGATAAGCCACTAAAATTAGGTCATCTCCTAGCAGCTGCTTTTGATGGATGAATTAGAATTTAGCCTCAGGTTTTCTATTTAAAGATCTGTTACAGCATCTTTTCCTGCAGCTACAGTGAGAACACAACAAAGTATAATGCTTCTGATTAAATGTTTAATCATTACTCTTTACTCATCTGATTGTTTCTGCCATGGCACAGATTTACTGCATACACTATTTGCAGCTTTCCTAGCCCTTTTTAAACCGACATTAAAATAGTCAAGATTTTAAATTCCTAAATTGTAAAACCTAAGAGATTATTTTTATAAAATGTGGATAAAAATCTTTCAAAGCTGTTTACTTACCGTATTTAGAGAGAGAGAGACTGTCACTTACTGGAACTGAAAATTAATCTCTATGCAATTATCCCACTACTGTGTCCATTGGAAGAATCACTGCATCACTAGGAACTGTATGAATACAAAAGTATATATCCATACATAAGTACCTGTGGGGCTGTAGAAATTTTTATGTATTTATTATTTTATTTGTGGGAATAAAATTTTGGGAAATTATGTCATTCATCTAATCAACACATAGTTTTAAAGATACTCGCTAGTGCACTAGGCTAAGGTCATTAGCGACTGGTATTATGATCTCCAGACAGAGTACAATATTTGCCCTACGCAGATATGCTTGTGGTATCAGGGTAATACAAATGTTGCCATCATTAGCGGCTTTAGGAGAGAGCTCAAAAGGAAACAAACAAAAACCCCCACATTAGTTTCATATGCATAGAACCTGCCCTTGACCTGTTCAGAATATGACCAAGGTCTGCCGGCTGCAGGCTGTGTACAACACTGTTGTGTCATCACCTGCATAAATGAAACTACTGCAGGACTTTGTTGTCTGGGTTTTCAATATAACATCTCTCATGTCTGCTAAAATCTCTAAAATCTAATTTAAATAACCTTGAGAAGCACGGGAGAGGAAAAGAATGCACATTTGCCCAATGCAAAAGATGAAGTCAACAGTCTTCTGCCTTTTCAGGTCAAAAAATGACTGGGGAGAAAGGCTGAAAAATATAGTAAATTACAACGTCCCATAAGACACGTAACATTCTACAAATGATGGACACATGTATGCCACTCTATAACAGTTATACTCTCTGCTCCCTTGTGCCAGCCTAGTTAGTGGGCTGTTGCTGGGTAAGTTTTGTAAGGGTTGGAAACTCCTTGTGCGAATCTGTTCCAAATATGGTGTGCCCAGTCTTTATTACTTGAGAAAGCAGCATTATGCGCTGCAGTTCAAAGTCTACATCTAGCTTTTTCCAGCTATGTATGTCTTTTTCAATTAAAAACCTAAATTGGGGCAGAGGGGAGAGTATGTAATACGTCGGGAGTAGACAGCACATCTGAAACATTTTCTTTTCAAGGAAGAATCTCTATGAGCAGAATGTAAATGAGTTTAGTTTATCAGTGGTGCTTAGTGCTGCAGTCTGCTTGGATCTCAAGCTAATCAGCTTTCTCTTCTGCTCAGGGCCTCGGAGAAAAAGCCAGCCAGGAAGCCAGCTTGTAGGTACCTATCTGGCTCATGGAGTAGGACATCTGGCGAGATGGGGATGCTTTGATGCCACAGAAAGTTCTGACAACCTCAGCTGAAGGCTGTCTGTCATAACATCTGCTGTCTTACTGTGTTATGACCATGCTTTTTTCTTATGCATTGAGCATATATGATATTACACCATGTAAATAGGGATTTCAGTTGTGACTGGCCTAACAAAAAGTGGGAGAAAAGTGCCTTTTCTGCCCTGTAGCTTGCCCTCCTTGGCTCATCTTGGCAATAAACATCCTTTCTGTTCCTTTGTTTACCAACAGTTACCTCATCATCTAGTAATAACTCTGTGGTCAAGGCAAAATTTGTCAGATGCCAGAACATAACCAGTTTGCTTACTTTGTGACATTGCATCTCCACATTGATCTAAGGAAATAAACACAATGCCCTCTATTCTTAAACAAAATACCTGAACCCTTTTCAGTGGAGTAAGGCCACATTAGTTCCACAAAGTTTATTTAACTCAGAACAAAGAAAAAATAATAACATTTGCAGGAGAAATTGTATTATCTTAGTCACTTTTTCTGGCAGTGGCTCTAATTTAAAGTTAAACCTACTACTGAATATTTCCTCCTTTACAGCCATACTTATTCTTGACAGTGACAAACACACACAAATGAGAGTGGGAGTTTAGTATACATGTTATGCTGAGTCTGAAAGTAATCTCAACACAATGCAACATTCCTAAATCCATGACCATAAACTAAACCTCAATTACTCAAAACTGTTCTGAGGCACTTTTAAAAAACCCAGCTGGCCAATTTATCATTTGACAATTTAAAGAATTACTTTTTCTCTGCTTTTTCTTTGCAAAATGTTATGTATCAGAAATTTCTTTTTCCTTCTTTATTCTTATGGACATTTAATGCAACAAATTGTGTGATGACCAGAATTTGGGGATAATCTGAAGAAGGCAGAATAACTGCCCTTTTGTGCTGCTACCAGGTTTATCAAATGTCAATATCCTTAAAAAGTTAAATGAGGAAAGAAATTAAACACACACAGACACACACACACACACACACAAAGAATTCAGTGCAGTCATTTCTCCTTTTATTCCAGTCAGTGATTAAAGGGGGGGAAGGGAAATAATCTTTACCCTTCCCTTCCCATATTTATGACATTTATTTGGCACATCTACAGCTCCTAGCTTTGATAAAACAGTGCGTTTGTACATATGACAATTATCATTGTTATTTTGATACTAAATAAAGTGCAGAGTACTTGGAAACAGTTCAAATAACATTTTTATGAGCTCTAGTCCTATTCACCAGGTACAAAACCACCAGTAGCTGTGTATCATCTTTCTTGCCCACACACGATTGCTATGCATTATGTTCCAAAACACAAATGCACAAACCTACTGACAAGAGTCGGTAAGAAGAGGAAAACTGTGGTTACTCACCTTTTTAGATGAGGCAACCTGCTTCTTTTAGGTCTCCTTTTCTATGTCAGAAGAGTTGTCCCACCCTATCCATGTCTTCTTGGAAGGGCAATGTGTTCTACTTCCACTTAAAGGCTGAGGGTCTGGCAAGGAATGTTCTGATCTAAGAGTGAACAAATGTTGTGCAAGATCTCATTACAGAGATCCCTGCTTGCTAGCCTCAAAATCTTCACCAGGCAATCACTGTTTCTTGGGTATGCTTACTTATGCAGTGTGCAGTATACTGTCCAGATAGAAAAATCATCTACAAGAGGGGAAAAGTGTTTCTAGAAGAAAGAGTCATTATATACTGCCACAGTTTGAGGGGTCACTAATCTAAGGAAGCCATAGCAAAGATTAATGTAGGCTGCTGGTACGAGGTTTGGTTTGTGATCATGTGCTCTGATGAATCAGCTGTGCCAGATGTCCTTCAGAAAGCGCTGTCAGTGGTTTCCATACCCATGAACTGCACTGAGGAAGAAAACTGTGAAAAGAATAGTAAGAGTCACAAAATCAAGCCCTTGATCATGAGCAAACTAAGCAGCAGGATTAAGGTTTTCTGCTGCCTCTTAACTGAACCCCTGTCATGCTCCCCAAGCTCAGTTCCTGTGGCCACGTTCAGTTACACATCTCATACCCACAGGCGGGTACCTAATATAAAACGTGATCAGACATTCTTCTACTGGAAGCTTGCCTTATTCCAGTGAATGGGCAGTTACTTGATATTAATGTTTATCCTACTCATTCAGCATGAGATCTTAGGTGTCACTTCAAACCCTACAAGCAAAAGAAAATTTTCTATTTCTTGTGCTTTTATCTTGCTTTTACGTCGTAATATGTTCAAATTGTTTTCTGGGTTTTTTCTTTAAATAAACCCGAATACATTTCCTAAAAGTGAAATGTCATTATTACCATTTTTAGATGCACAAAAAGCTGTGTTTCAGTGAGAAGAAAGTGAAATTTGTCCACACTGTAAGCTAATTTAGGGGGGCCAGTTTGAGATGCCAACTACAATTCTCAGTACTTGATAGCACTCTATATTTGCTGAATATGGTTCTCACTGCCATCAGTTTCTGCTGTGAGAGTTTAGCATTTTTGCAAATTGGATCAACACCTCTAAACATGGTTATTCCTAAATCAAGAACCTACTGTGCTTCCCCACCCATCCAGGATCCTTCTCTTCACCTGCTATTTTTCACCCTTTTAGTGACTGCATTGCACCAAAGCTGCCATCTTCCTCCTCCTACCAGGGCATAAGGTTTCAATTGTGGGAAGGACAGCATCTCTACTTCTGAGTCTTGTTTTCAGCTCCAGATAACTTCTGAGGGCAGCAATTAAAGGGAAAATATGCAATGAAAAGTCTCTCCTTCGCAGTATGTGCATATCTCCTTTGTGTACGTGCATGCGTCTGTGTACATGTGTAGCACATGTGACTGAAGTAGAAAACTATTATTTTCCCTTGTCTTTACCTACTGTCTTGTTTATAACCCTCTGATCCTATCTTCTTTTCTATCCTGCAACTTATTGCTGAAGGCACAGAGCTCACCTTGGTGTGCTCCACCCTCTTTTAAGTTTTCCCCCCGCTGTTTCTGCAGAGGTTTGGGTTGGGGTAGCCCAGCTTGGCCCACGATCCGTAATTATGAGTGGTTTAGAATGGTATAGTGAGAGTAATGTGAATGAAACCAAGAAAAAAGAAAAATGTTCACTGAATAAAAGGAATAAAATATCACTGTCAGGAATGTGTTAAAATCTGGACCAGACATCCAAGTGCAATGGTGGAAGACTCACATTTGAGACCCTGGAAAATTTGAAATTTGTCAAATTGACAAAACATCCATTTAGCATGTGCTCCCAGGGGATGATCTGTACAGATCGTACCAGACCTTTTCCAGTCAAGATTTCTAGGATTAAAATTTACTCTTGCAATGCTGCCAACAGCTTGTATATGCTTTGCCTAACTGCAGTGGTCAAGAAAGGTACATTGACAGCTATATCAAGGCCTTTCCCACTTACTTGCAATAGCAGTAATGAGTATACAAAATATTTTACATCCCTTTTCTTTGCCATATATAGCAATTACTCTGTCATTCATCAAATGTACACAAATTCCTTTTCATATGTAAATACACCCTTTGCTTCACAGCTTTAGCCAAACAGTTGTGGAGTTCTTTGTTAAGAAGATAATATATTTAATCATGGAGTGCCTTGTTTCCATTGATTTGAACAGGTGTTGTTTAATGGCACAGCCATTGTAACATTATATTCATTTATTAATGTGAGTGTAATGAACATATTGTAGAGACATGAATGTGCCGGTCTAATGGTTAGGGTTAGTGGTTTCTTGTGATGTGGTATGTGTAGGGTAGTGGCTTAGATTCAGACTGCAGAGAAGCAGGAGGTCATTACAGCAAGTCCAAGTGATGTGGCTGGTTTTGGCCCTTGTTCACTTTTGAAAGGCAGAGAATACATTAAAGACTTCATTGAAAATGTGCAAGTTATTCAGCATGGTTAATTCTATGCTGGCTTCACTCCCACCTTCTTTCAAGACTATGTATGTGACCATGTTTTCTGAAACAGCAAAATGAATCTGCAATAGATTCATTTTGCTTTTGGATACATGCGCAATCCCCAGTATCCTATTTCACAAAGTGACCTGTCTTTAAATATGATGGAGGAGGTCAATAGGTGGTCAGCTAAAACTATGACACAGTGCATGCTTGGTTAGTGTAGCTACGGAAAGCTCTGTCCCTTCATCTACTCATTTTAATACGTGCTGCCACATTTTTAAGAGCCATTGCTCTGAGTGTTCCCTTACCTAGAACTGCAGCTCAGCCAGCTCGCAAGGTAGCTACAGTTGCACAGGAAATTCAGGTGAGTAAGTGGAATTGCTTAAGCACCTGATTTTTCTCATTGTGTGAAATCACCCATTTAGCATCAGCCGTCAGGGGGGCAGAATTCACAAATGCAGGTAAATGCCTGCAGAGCCCATTTGCTTTATGGAACTCAAATGCCTACTTCAATTTGTTTGGACACATGTCTAATCTTTTTTTAAAGTGCTTTATGCTAACTGTGATGCCCTATATCATCATTATGCAATGCATTAGAAGTATTTTTTTCTGTCCCTTTTGGAAACATTGTCTTTAAATTTCATGGTAGGTACTTAAGTGATTGTATTAGGGAAAAGATTAATAAACACAATTAAATCTTCACCTCTGTACTGTACCTTCTGTTACATGACATATCTTAGCTTTTGTATTGTCTGTCAAATAAATAATCTTAATCTTGTTAATCTCCATTTCACTTCCATTCATAATACTAGCTGCCCCTTTCACAGCACTTTCTATCAGTCCCAAGCAGTTTTCTAGTAAAGCAAATGACAGCATCCTGTCAATGATTTTCACTCCATCAGTTTCCAATGTTTTACTTTTAGTGGAAGGCCAAGAACAGAACAAGGCAGCTACGAGGAGAAACAGACTCATTATCTGCTTTCCAGTTCTCTCCCATGGGGCTTGGGATCAAAGGCAGGGAGCATTCAGTTCCAGCAGGAGGGAAAACCACTTCTGTGTTCATGGTTGGTCACAACTTGGGCAGAGCACAAAGGCACCGTGCACAACGATCCCTCAGCCCTGCAAGCTCAGCCTGGAAACTTCTGCTTTGACCTGCCATAGCTATAGAGGACTGAGAAAAAACTGGATCCTCACTTTGCTGATTTGCCGTCTCCTGCTATGTCAGCTGCAAACATCATGCCTTTGCTCTTAAACCAGGCTCTACTGTATACCCCAAATCTCTTAACTCAGGCACCAGCATCAGTCTTCTTGTCCCACTCATTTCCCTCTCACTTCCCTAGACACCTGATTTTTTCTATGAAAACTCTTTTTTACTGAGCTGCCTCCCAAACCTACTGCAGGTTAGAGAGAGAGCAGAGGACTCACCATCCATGGACACGCTGGTTCCTTTTGTGCTCTAGCAGTGTCATCAGGCACAGATGCTCATACCGCATTAGAGGTTCCCATCTCAGCTGAAGCCTGCCTGGACACCAAACAAGCAGATCCAGAAATACAGCCTCTTCCCAAAGTCTGTCTAACAAGTAGGACTGACAATGGATTTGAGTGGAGGCGGGGGCAGTTTGCCTACTGTTACAAAAAAAGACTGATAAAATTGTGAGCAAAAGCATCCTCTGGCTTCCTAACACAATACTGTGTTTGACAAGCCACGTCAGGCTGTCTAGTTTTTAACTGAATTTATTATTAACCAGAATTAATTTTATAACCAGATGGGACAGTAGCCAGCCATGCCGTACCCCACACCCTTCCTAGCAGCCCAGTGGCTGGTCCTCCCTCAGAGGATGCAGACCACAGCTCTGAGGAACTGATGATCGATCATACAGGTTGCACTGTCACCTCTTCTTTTTGTTAATACCTCAGTTTTGTCACCCACCACCTGAGACCTCAAGACAGGTTTTGAAGTACATCTGTCATGTAAATCAAATTTTAAAAGTCACCCTCTCTAGGGTGAAACTGACAGCACAGCCAGGTTTACCTGCAGGAACAGTCTTCAACATGGACCTCAAAAGAAAGAACACCAGGGGTGGCTAAATCCATGCATGGCCCTTAGTGGACTTTGCTCAGATAGCTTTGCTACAGAGACTTGAAGGCTAAAATATGACAGCTTTATACTGAGCAGGAGCTGGAGTGGGGAAAAGTAGTTCTCCCATGTCTTCTATGGTAAAGGCAGTGTAAAACTTCTTACAGAAACTTCTGAACTACACTTCCTGTGAAACACAAACTTAAGGCATAACAGGGAGGCTTTTTATTACATGCCAGTTAGAGACACATATGAGACATTACACTTGATATTAATTTTTACAGATTGCCCTTCCACCCACATCAGGAGATTATACCATTATCAGCAGCAAGAGCTTTTCTTACTCGATGGAAAAATATTCTGATGTTGGCCATGAGAAACACTATTTCACTACATGCGGTAATGAAAAGAATGTATTCTTAAATGAACAAAAAGAAACCCATGATAGATAGAAAAGGCAAACAATCTCTGTTCACAGCTCTGTGTCTGTTAATGACACTAGCCAACTTGCCCTGAATTGTCAGCAATTCAGCTATGAGCAAACTTTGGCCAGTAACTATGGTGCATTTTATCTTACTATAAACAGAATTGCTAACATGCAAACTGATACCCAATCACAGCTGCATGAAAATAGCAGAGCAGCTAGGTAGGGAAGACAGGTGGTGATAGGAGGTTTTCCAGAAATAATTGTCCCTAAACAACAGAACTACTTGCTGGGAAAACATTGAGATTTACTCTCTGCTTATTTTGTTTGCCCTTTGGCAGCTGCTGGACGGCACACAGGCTGGAATGGGCACAGCACGGTCTACAGCAGTATCACACAACTGGCCCGTTTAGCAAGGAAACATGGAGCCAACACATAGGATGAGCGTTGGTATGGGACAGGGCTCCAAAAACAGTACTCCAGAGCAGAGGTGTTAGTTTGCAACATCTACCATTACCTGGAGCTACTACGATGTTGCATTGTGAGAAGAGTACTTAAGAAATAAAGCTCTTTTTTGTCTGCTTTATGTGATACGAATCAGGTCTTGTTTACCCGTCCTCACTCTACAGACTTGTAGCTAATGAGTTATTGTGTTTCTCAAGTTATGCAAGACTCCCATAAGATCTGTCAGATTACAAGTGGATTTTTTCCAGGAATCATATTGTCATGTGGCCCCAAATTATCAACTGACCTACATTAATCCAGAACTTCTGAAAAGCCATTATGCCACATAGCAACAGAGCTACAGGAGCAGAGGTCAGTCATTACCATGCCCCTAACTGAAGTGACAGCACTGAAATCACATTAGGGAAGAATTCCAAAAGGCTACACCTACTGTGTCTAAGTAAAGAACGTAGATGAAGTGTTAACTGAAAGTCAGAGAAGTAGCCAGTTATGAAAATAAGATTAGAAGAAGAGCCACAGAGGAAAGAGAGACTCAGCTGATTAAAAAGAAATTATTCATAAGACCAACTGCTGTAATTTGGAAAAAACTCCAGAAGCAACCAATTTGACATTATCATAGTTATGTTAAATTCAACACTGTGAGAGACAATTACTTGAAGATGTTAAATCCGTACACTGGGGAACTCACCAGGGGATGCTGACCATGCCTGACATTTAGGATAAAATGCTGTGAAGTTGCACTGTTCCTTTTACTTGCCCTCTGTACCCCTCCATTACTGCCTGCTGGTGATAGCTCAGAAGGAAACCTGAGCTGCCCTGAACAGTAATGAAGTGCCATTGTGTTATAATGGCATGCTTAACTTGTTTGTTTCAATGTTATTTTTGGCAGTCATGTGATAAAAATCAAAAACTCTGTGTGTGTGTGTGCAAGTACATTACATTAAAGTCATGTGAGCAGCAGGCATAATTCTGTCCCAGAAATAAATGTACTATCAAGGCTTAGGGTTTCTAAAAGTGTTTTTCCCCATCTGATGCTTACTTGGGCAAAGAGAAATCAGCCTGCCTTACTGGAAGATGCACCAGCAATTTGCAGTAGCACGCCTTCCCCCCTGCAACTTTTAACACTTTCACAGTGCCACTGCACTGCTATACACAAACTTGTGATACTGGGAGCAGTTCTTACTCCTTGCCTTCCCTCTCCTCTACTCCATCACCCAAATTAGTCTATGATGGAGGATCTGGACTCAACACAGCGCTTCAGTGGTGTAGCAGGACTGAAGCCATGCTCTGTACTGTAAGGGCAATGCCATTCCTAACACAAATACATGGTGTTTGTAAACCCACCCACACCATTGCTGAGAAGCCCAAGCCACCAGTACGCTTCCTCCCAAGCGGTGTAGCATCTGAAGAGCATGGAGTGCCTAGTAATACTTCACTCCATAGTGTTCAAGCATCCTTCAGGTGACAGGTCAGGAAAGAAGAGAAGTATGAAACAGCGATGACTATCAGATGCCAAATCCAAGGTGGGTGAGTGGGGCAAAATACTACTGGCAAACCCAAATTAACTTCAAACAAGCTAACTCAGGTATGAGGAGCACTTTCGTCCACTCCGCCTGGAGCTCTCTGCAGCCTATTTTGCTACTTCACAATCCTCCTCCTGTCAGAAAAGCAAAAAAACCAGTAGCATTTGAAAGCCATTTTCCTTGTCATGGCAACACATTTTGTGGATGACAAGAAATTGCTGGGCTTGAACAGACAATGCTCTCCTTTTGCAGTACAAGCAGATGCAGTCTTAAAGGACCCAAAGAGCAACTCAAAAGGCAGAAGTGGGGAGCACTATTGAGCTTCAGGACCTTGAGGAAGGAGAGTTATTGGGGTGGCCAGGACACACAGTGGGTGAAGGTTTACACAGAAAAAAGCTCTGTAAGCAGCTGGCCACACTTGGCCAGCAGGACTAAGGAAGTCATTGTCCCTTTGTACTCAGCACTGGTGAGGCTGCATCTCAAATACTGCGTTCAGTTTTGGCCCCTCACTACAGGAAAGACACTGAGATGCTAGAGCATGCCCACAGAAAAGCAATGAAGCTGGTAAGGGGTCTGGAGCACAAGTCATATAAGAAGCAGCTGAGGCAACTGGGGTTGCTTACTCTGGAGAAAAGGAGGCTGAGGGCAGACCTTATCGCTCTCTGTAACTGCCTGAAAGGAGGTATCTTTTCTCAAGAAACAAGTGGTAGGATGAGAGGACATGGCCTCAAATTGCACCAGGGAAGGTTTAGATTGGATATTAGGAAAAAATCCTTCGCCAAAAGGGCTGTCAAGCATTGTAACAGGCTGTTTAAAAGACATGTAGATGTTGTGTTTAGGGACATGGTTTAGAGGTGGACTTAGCAGTGTCAGGCTGGTTGTACTCAATGATCTTAAGGGTCTTTTCCAGCGTAAATGCTTCTATGTTTCTAAGCTACCTAAACCTGTCTGTGTGCTCTGGTTACTGCTGAGTCATCCAGTGCCTTTTAGCAAGTCAGGTCTCTGTGAAGAAAGTGTCTTGGTTTCTTCCCTCTGAAAGCATAATGACGTTTACTTAGTAGAGTAAACCTCAGAAACACCAAAAGCCTGCCTTGCTTTGAAGCTCCCACGTACCATTTTACCACACAGAGCCACTCCCTTTTCTTCTTCTGCTGTTTTCCATATGAAAAAAAAATATCTTTCATGAACACTGAAATGAAACCTGGTTACTTGTGGAGGTCACATCTTTGTCCCACCAGCTTTCTTTCTGCACTCACCTCTGCCCTAATCTGCCTCCTCAGTTCCTGTCGTATCCCTGCTGCGTGCACGTTTTGTAAGCACAAAACAGCGTGTGCTACACTAAAGACCCCTGTGCCGACTGCTTCACTGACATGAACGTAGCTTTATGTGAAGGTAGCACTGCTTTACCTGCCTTCCCCTCTGCCTCTCTTCCTCTAGACAGAAAGCAGTTTTCACAAATCTAGTCAAAACGTAATTATCTGTAATCCCTCTTCAAATCCAGTTGAAAATTGAACAAGTTTAGAAGCTGCTTGTGAGGGAGACTAACAGACAGACAGATTGATGACAAAGAAAGACTGCATAAGCCTCGTTTTCTTATGAAACCAAGCTACAGTAGAATTAGGAGATTCAATATGATGCTCTGCAAAGATTGTAATTCATCAACCTCATCCAATTTATTATAGAGCCACACTATTCGTTTCAGACAGCAACACAAAATATTACACAGGAAAAAGAAGGGCTGATCCTTCATTATAGTTGGTCCAGGGGTCATGAACCTCACTGTGGGTCTTGCAAGCAAATAAAAAAAAATAACAATAGCATTGCAGGATTTTGTTTAGAATTACAACTTACAGAAAGTTGAATAAACAGACTCAGGATTTGGATTTATCCTCAAATCACTATAAAGCTAAGACAAGCTATTTTAAGTAACTAAAATACCAATTAATCACAGATATCTACTTTGACGTTACAGGAATACTGGTAATCTTTCTAAATTTCAGTAGATACAGTATAGTCTTCCTCACAAACAGTCAAGTCTATACACCTAAATGTAGTTCCCACAGCTGAGCTCCATTCTGTGGCTGTTTTATGGTGAGGTACATGCTTTACATCTTGGTAGTATGCACACTTCAGTTTATACATGTGTAAGCTTTCTGTTTAATGTAAGCTGCTCATGCCATTTGTGGTTGCCATCAAAGTACTTAAACTAATTTAAAACCCCAATTTTACATGGAAATTAAGAGTTACCTCAACAAGATTGAAGCCTATGCTTTTCTGATGACATGCACCCAGCCATTTTAAGTCAACAAACATGTCTTTTCCCTGACCCTTTTGAGCTTTTGTTCAAAAGTTTGAAGGCTGCTTACTGACAAGTGATTTGTTTTCATTAGAACATACCTCATTCCAGCCATCCCTGACCATTTTGTACTCAGGGCTTTATAACCAGCACGTCTCAACATTCCTAAAATCCCAGAGAGGATCTGAAAATAGAATAAGAAATGAGCATTTAAATTAAAAGCAACAGCCCTTGCATTAAGCTGCCAGGTTTTTATGGTAGTGTCTTTTTGCCCACCCCCACTCTCTCTACTCCCCCTTCTTCACAGGGTTGTAAGCCTCATTTTCCATAATATTTTGCAATACCACCTAGGGTTACATTCACTCTATTTATAGGGGCCTGTTTTAAAGTGAAACAGGTGTCAGATTGAATGAGGCTGTTGTCAGCATACATGTCCTCTTGGGGAGGGGATGGGAGGTTTACTGCTTTCTGTACTTGGGGGATTTACAGTTTGATTGCTAATCTCTTTCTGCAGGGCTCAGTGGGAGGAGGCGGAAGAGTGGAAGAGCAGTGGAGGGAAAGGTTGGCTTTCTGCTGAAGCTCTGCAGTGTTGCCTCTTCCCCAGCTCCATGCAATCAGACGTTTTCTCTTTTTGTGTGCTGAAACTGATCTGAGTGCTTGTGAAAGGCGCCAGCCAGCCAGTCCTGAGGAATGAAAACTCCGCAAAACTGACAGAGCTCAGCTGAGGTGGGGGGCACTGATGACTCCCATCCCACCCATATCCCACCTGCCCCTTTCCATCCATTGCACCAGAGACCGCTTCTGGGGAACAAAGATCAGCATAATGCCTCCATGCCTCTCCATCTTATGCCACTCTTGCCGTTATTATCTCCTAAACAGCAAAGCATTAACATCACATTCAGGAACTCTGGGAGGAGGCAAGACAAGGACCCCTGTCCTAAGTGGTGTAGCAATAAGGACCAGAGTCTCTGACCCACTGTGCTCAGACAAAGAAGGCAATGAACATGCGAACAGATGAAGGGTGTGGGGGTGCATGGGAAGATATGCTAACCCTTAAAGAGAATTTAGTTAGAAGCAGAAGTCACAGCACATTGTGTGCCTTCACTTTGACTTGCAGGTTAGCAATGCTTATTGCCAAGGCAGTAATTTGTAAGAATGAAATAGAGGCCACTCAGAAATTTGACATAGACCAGTAGCAGTTAATGAATTGTTGCAACTATTAATCACTACCTGTATGTATCCAAATAAACTTAATACACTGAACTAACACTCCAGTACCTGCCAGACATGCTACAGTGGCAAGCAAAAGAGTTGCTGCTTCTCCAGGAACACATCCAAACTCTAGAAGATGACTTGACAAACAGAGGGAGGACAAAGGTTGTGTGATAAAAGTCAGAAGCAGAATGGAACAAAAGAAATGGCTTTTCCTGCT